>NW_027526295.1:285926071-285994608 GCF_048455015.1 Haemaphysalis longicornis | reverse complement strand
GCCCCAGCAACCGCGCAGATGTGAACGCAAGAGGTAGGAGTGGAAGCAACACGTAGCGCACGAGCTGCTCCCGGCGATTTGCAAATACACTGGTACCAATGCGGCGCGAGGAGCCCTCTAAAGGGCTCCCCGCGATCCACCGATTTTTTTTTTTTTTCTTACGTTGGTGAAGTGAGCTAGCGCAGTTAACTTGTACACTACCCCGACAGACCATCTGAAATTCCGCATTTATTCAAAGTATCAAACTTTTAGAGCTGCACGTGGGGTCAGGGACCCTTGCACACGCGTGCGCAGCCAACTTCCTGAAGCCCTTGTTACGAGAGTTTGGTTAACCACCGTGCAAGTGGCACTTGAACTCTGTGCAAGTGTCTCGACGGCAAGTAGCAAATATCACTCGAGTAGCAGTGGCCGTGACCGAGTGTACGGACGTGTACGCTTATCCGTGCACGTAGCTGCCTCAGATAAAGTCAAGAGCGGTGAACATTCTAAATCCTGCGCTTTGCAATCAGTATTCCTAGGCGGTATATCACCGCCTTCTGCGAAAGTACCGTGACTTCGTCGATGTGGCTCTGCGGGTCCTCGATGGCGTCCGCCTGGCAGCCGTTCTCCAGCAGCACCGCGGCCGGGTTGCAGCGGGCCATGCCCCGCGGGAAGCCCTGCGCCGGCCGCGAAATCAGTGTGCGGCGCTAGAGCACTGCACAGGCCTGATTTTACAGCCCAAACTCGCTTCATGAATCCGAGGCCTACCCGCGCCCGCAACACCTAGCCCGGCGCAGGCCCGGGCCCGGCCGTCAATAAGTGAGCCTGGCCCGGGCCCGTCGTCTCTGCAGAAATTTTTACGCACACCCCCGACACCCCTCCAGGAGGATTTCGACACCCCCCAAAAAAGATTCCACAACCACGAGCAACCCGCCCAGAAATTAACACCCTCCCACCCCCCTCCCCACCCCCAGGAGGATTTCGACACCCCCAAAATCAAATTCTGGATAAACCCCTGGTCTCAACCCCAAACCCGGACTGGGCCCGGTCATTTATTTTTAGGCTTAGGGAGGGCCCATGGGTTTAGACCGGGCTTAGACGCTGAAAAATTTTGTTTATTAAATTTCATAGCGGGCAATCATACATCTATGGTCTGAACAGCACGTCATGGGTTGAAATGCAAAAAATTCGGCTTAAGTAGTGCACGTACTTTAGCTTACACCGTCTTCAGCCCACGTTACATCGGCGTAATAATAACTCGTATTCTTACATCAGAGGTGCATCATCACCTTTTATGATCAGATTCTTGGCTCAGATTCTTGGCCGGGCTCAGGCTCGTGCAGCGCTTTTAGTGTGCGCGCTGAGTGCCACTCTTGCACATGCCAAAAGTTCACTGCCAATTACCGTGGTCATAGTTGGTGATCTAGTTTGATACAGCGGCTTCATTCCTAATTGAAATTCACTGTCTTAAAGCTAAGCTTTCAGGAGTTCTGTTGCACTTGTCCCATTCGGTGAAAAGTAAGCTGACCCGTGCAACGAATGGATTCGTTCCAGTGAACCTTCCAGGAAAGCGTCTATTCCCTGCTCGATCGGAAGAACTAGCCTGAGGGGAAACAGCGTTGCTCTTCGATCTGTGCACCTCACGTTCCAGGCTTTATGCTCACACCAAAACGGCTGAACCGTCACGCACGCGGAGTGCTTCTCGAGCGCGAGTGCAGCTAGGACGTTGTTCGCACGCACCTGCTGGGCGCACCAGGCGCATCCGGGCTGCCGGAGGCACTCGGAGCAGTTGTCGCCGCTCAGCGCGCACGGGTCCGACACGAGCTCCAGGGCCTCCTGGCCCCGCGAGGCGCCGAGCAGAAGGGCCAGCAGGCAGCACAGGGGCAGCCCCCCGGCCAGCACGGTGCAGCCCTGCAGCGGCGAACCAGGGCTTCATTGTGCTTCACGCGCACTATATGTACGAGACACTCAGTTGCGGTGGAACGACGCTAAAGTTTCGTATTCAACCCGGGTTTCACACGGCGTTCCGCCGCACCGCGCGAACAGCTCGAGAGGCATGTTGCGCGCGGCACTTTCGAACGCCGCGTTGAAATGTATGCTCTGAGAGACCTTTATTGCATAAATTGTATGTATAAATCTTTATTGTGCAAAGGAGTGGCCAGTGGCCTAAGAAATGAGGGCGTTATTTGAGAGGGGGCGCCATAAATTCTTCGGGCTGCGCCTCATTCTTTTGCAAACTACCACAGGGAGAGTCGGTAGGAGGTCCATCAAATGAGCGCTTGTTCTTAATTAGCCGAACACTGCTATCCTCCGTTATGCACTCGTGATTTGCGACAAACAGCCGTGTGTGCCAGCACATCTCGCAGACGCCCGGGGCGAGGTACGCACGCTGTGGTGCTGATGCATTCCAAGCTTCTAACGTGCACGTGTGCGCTCCCAGACCGAACCGAATAGGTGAGTTCCGTTATATATTTCTCCGGGAAAGTACCGCATGAGCCGTTCCTTGAACATGTGCGTATCACACCGGGCATGTGCGATGACGGAGGCGCACATCCGGAATGCCGTTGGACGTTTGCTTGAATCGTCACGGTGATCGTGACTGTTCTGCTTACCCGCTGTCTGTCGGTTCGAGGATGCGTTAACGTCTTTGCATCAAACCGGCGTTCGAGTCACCGCCACTTCATGTTCTGCTGCCTCCAGTTCGCCCTCGCGTGGCGGTAAATCAGCGGCAGTGCAATTCTGCACTGCACTAGATACATGCCTTCCCTCAATACGCAGCCATCTCTGCTGCAAAGCAAGGACTGGCCAACGAGGGCCGCCGGAACGGAGCAAAAGTGAATGACTGCATAGCACTCGCGTAACCGCAAACGGAATTTTTGCCCTGCACCCGCCGAAAACGGCGTTCACATGAGGGTAAAGGATTACTGACAAGGTCAGAAAGGCAACACTTGCAGAAAAGGACATGCACGAGACGGGGCCGCAAAACGGCTCTATAGCATATGTGCCAACTTGGAGTAAAAAAAAAAAGTTACTCTAAGCACTGCAAGAAACACCAGTCATTGGCTGGTATTACAAACTACAGAAGCATTCAATATTTTTTTTGTTTAAAGAATGCACCACTCGAGCAGAAGTTTCTTTTTTTTTTTTTTTTTTGCTGCGGTGATTCAGAAACACGTCTCAAGGTGTAGTCACGAGGTGTCCTTGGCACCATGCACCATCCGGCTTTTCTGCTTCTGTACGCGTTATGATTACGGATTTCGCAGCTCAGGCAGCCAAAACCTCACGACCGAACCAGCGTTGTCCACGTGAATTCGACAAACATTTGACGCAGGCGGCTGAACACAGACAAATATGAGCACGATGCTTCGGCAGATATCTTCACTTTGCTGTAAGCACAACAAAGTAGAGATAACGTACTAAGCTAAACGCTAGTGCGGACAAAACTTCAAAGTCAGATTTCTGCAAAAAAGAAGACTGGGGTCCAGAGCTATCAATGCCGCCACATTACCAGCCAGCCTTAACTAGACTGTTCATTCTCTAACCATCCATTCCTGCATACTTGATGGAAGGGGGGGGGGGGGGGGGGGGCGTGGAGAAAGGGGACAACCGTGTTTCCACCTCGCCCCTTCCTTGAAGCCTTCGCGGGACATCGGAAATTCGAAATCCTTCTCCATCCTCAATACTTCGTGCTGTAGCAGTGTCACCATCGTAGGTTAGGCAGTCAAAAATCAAGACGAAAACAAAAACAAAATTCGAAAGCTAAAGACGGCCCCGGGCAATCGCAGACAGGAAAAGCGAGGACATCGTCAAACGCACCGTTCACAGCTTGTGCGTTTTCTTTCTCCCTCGGTGAGGCGGGTCATCATTCGTGCGCGGTTCCTTCATTCCACAAGCACTGCACCCAGGGACGGTAAACGGCGGCCCGTTTGCCGACTCGAACAGCCTGCCACCTCGATGCCCAGTTCACTTTGGAGAGCCCGGGGGACGAGGCCTTCCCCGAACTGGGCAAACAACCATCGCCGAGAAGGAAGAGCCCTCCGAAGGTGGAAGAATGCGCCGCCACCAGCTGAGTGCTGGGCCAAGCTCCTTCGGGGGCCGCCGCGTGGCCCCCGCCGCTCCTGGACGCGCTAGCGAGAGGGGGGTGGGTCACAAAAACGGCCTCTTCCGAGGAAAAACGCGGCTCCTTCTCTCCGAACCAACGGCGCCCGCCTGCGTGCGCGGATGAGTCGCCGGTGCTCGCAGGTCAATTAACACTTCGCCTGCCTTGACAGAAACGTTATTTTTCTCCTTCTCTGCACCCATAGGTGTGCCGGAACGGATCAACACCACCTAGACTATAAAGCCGAAATTCTCTTTTGCGCGACGCGGCCTACGTCATCGGGCTGGGGCGGGGGGGGGGGGGGGGGGGGGCTGATTGGAAAAGTTGGCTTCTTGGCAAAGCACAGGGTCGTCTCCCTGCAAAGCCCAAACACTTTTCTGCTAGCGTCGCCTGCAAGCTTTTCCGGGGGCCCTGCCACCCCTTCCACTGTCCCCCCCGTGCAGGAGCAGAAAGACGGCCATTGTCGCGAGACACGCTAATTGCCTCCCGATGGGGCCCACAAAAGCCCAACGAGAAGGGGGCGAAAAGAAAAGGCGCGCCCACTCAGCATAACTTCCTGGCTTATCCTTTGTAGTGGCTGGGCGGCAGGGTTCACTAACCACAACTTCCCAGAATTTTCATAGCCACCCCTCACAACAAGTTTCCTTCAGGGTAAAGAGGTACAAGTAGTGCCACACATCATGCCCGTGTTTGTGTCAGTTCGCGCAGTGACAACAAATATCGATGTATATTCTGCGGTAGAATGAGGACAGATTGTTCGGTAAATTGTCGACAAAAATAACTTACAATTATGTTTATAAGTTACAGCCTTTATTTGCAAGCAAGTTCGACGGAGGTTGAATGATACCTACCCCGCACTATTTTCGACAGCGCCTGTAAACTGAAACTGCTGTGTTCTCAGTCAGCTTTTTTTTCTCACTGCACCCACGTGCATGGTACTGCGCGCATGATCCTGACGAAGCTTCTTTTCGTGCCTGTCATTTGTCATTCTGCCGGGATGGTGCGCCCTAAAATTGTGATGCCGAGCAAGTGATCAGTTCCGCGGTGTCGCGGAAATTACACACCAGAGTGTAAAGTGCCGGTGTTTCGGTTTCCTCAAGAGGACGAGTTGCGACGAAAATGGATACGTGCGATACGCCGAGAAGACTTTCAACCTACACTGAACTCCAGGGTGAGCTCCTACTGAAGCATGTGCTGTGGTGCAGTACAAACATTCTGCTTAAGAACTTCTGTTGCCGACTGAATGACAAGATCGCGGACGCTAGCGCAAAAACAAAAGAAAGCTTCAAACGCTGAGCAAGTGAGTCACTGTGTTCACAGCAGGACTGGTGTTCTTTTAGTGCAATAAATCCGTTTAAAGTCATCATAAATGCATTTGTAGTGTTCGATCTGCATGCTTTTAAAAGATAGCTGGCATCATTTGGATGTTTCGCTGCAAAAAAAAGGTTGCTTGCCGAGAAGTCACAAAGACAGCCCTAATAACACATGTTTCACTAATCTAGACGTATTAATTCCCCTATAAATACTTTTACGCGCGGTGGCAAAAAGTAAATGGCGCAGGATTGACGTGAACTGGTTCATAAAAAAAATTCGAGTAATTTTGTGGTGATACTTTTATCTGAATGTGGAGCAACATGCCTTCAAATTTAAGATAAGCGTAATATGGTCGCATCGTTTCCTGCGAAATACGATAAATAGTCCTGACCCCTTCGAGTTTCAGCGTAGTGTGTGAAGGACTGCTTAATTCTAATGGATTAAAAAAAATTAAAAGTCGTTATTGAGGTGAAAACTTTTTATCAACTCATTCTTTTTACAGGCATCGGCTGCAGACACCTCCGTGCACAATAGAACATTCTTCATTATCCTTATAATGGCGTCCACGAATGATTAGCCAGTTAGCCATATAATATGTAATGCTATTTTTCGGTCTTGCTTTTCATTACGCTCTCACAGCGCTTTTTGGCACATGGCAGTGACCTTGAATATGGTGTGGATGTTACAACAAAATATTTGTAATGATGCTGTTCGTACGTGACAAAAAACGTATTTAAAATAAGAACAGGTAAAATTCAAATTTAGCTTTAGGTTGAGTCTTTTAGCATGTATTGCATTGTACTGCCCAAAAACTATCCAAAACGAGCTCGTGTGCTTCGTGTGTTAATGTTTTGTGCTTATAACTTCACTTCAAACCTATCTAACTTCTCCTCGTTTTCGATTGTAGCTTAACAACGTTAGAGTTAGTTGCAAGTGCAACACATTTAAATCCCACGTATACACTACAATGTAATGAATGAGCAGTCTCCTATTGTCTGATGGATTTATAGTTAGTGCGGTTAATGGTTAGACAAGAAAGTATTTGCGAGCAACAGCGCAAACAATTTTTGTGGCCACCGATATGTTTACTCAAACAACACAGCTTGGCGTTACATGGTCGGCTGACTATGGGGTCATGTCCAAGCACGGGAACAGAAACAGAATGCTACGACCCCACAATTTTCGCCGTGACACGGCACTAAACCTGTTCAGTGCCTCCGCTTCCGTGCTCTGCGGGCGGCGCGCGGCCGCCCCAGCCGTGTGACGTCACGGCGGCACTCCGCAGGCCTTGAAAGTCTAGGTGGTGTTGAACGGATAGCCGCCAAAGGCTGCATGGCTGCGGCGCCGCAGTTTGCAGCAATGGACGAGGAAGATCCCCAGGCCAGAAAGCCGTCCACGCAACGGTGCAACCGTTCTTGGGCATCCCTTGCGAGCCACGGTCGGCTGCAAGGGCTGTGTGCGCACAGGAGAAAATAGGAGTGAAAAGGTCAGGGTTCAAAGCCTCCGCCCACCCGGGAATAACTTTCTGGTCGATTTTCTTCCAAGCGACCTTCTCTGTTTCAAAGTGAACAAACCGTTGGCGTTTCTCTCCTTGAGGTCTGGATCCGGCAAGAGTACTGCAGCGTTTTGCAGTATATTATCTCTGCGTTTTGCTAATTGAGGAGTCGTGTGCGAGCTTCCGCTTCCCTGCCCACTGCTCCAGACTACCTTCACCTTCAAAGTGGCCGCCTCCAAAGGCAGCTCTCACCCTCCCCCCAAACAGATCTCGGAGAAGATACCGACAACATTCACCTACTCTCCCTTGACTCGTCTGCGGCGACCGGTCATGACTACGACGAACGCTCTATTTATTTTTTTCCAGCACCAATCGTTACTTTCTTCTTTTCCCTTTCGTGCACGCACTTGCTGCGCACCTACGCACAAATTAGGGTGTGCCGAGCGCCCCTGCTCCACCCAAAGCGGAGCCGCATATTTACGCGGGCCCGTAATTGCCGCGGCCGCGCTGCGAACGCACGGGCCAACGATCTTTGCGGAGGAGCACACATGCCTCCCCCGTTTCTCGTCCGCGGCATCTGGTAGCAGATCAACGAAAGCAACGCCCTATCTCTAACAGGGGCGTGAGAACATAAGGTCCCATAAGAACGTTAAATAGCGAGTTCCATAACTTCTAACAATGACACGTGAAAGCACCGGCATATATAGAAAGAAATACTAATGGAAGCAGCTGCGACTAAAAATCGGCGGGTTCATTCAACGCGCTCCAAGAAGCCCCGCGCATGCGTGTCCTAAGGACCTGCACCCACAGCGCGCAACGAGCTTGAGTGAACTCGCGCCCTCAAGGTGAGGTGCATAGCGCGGTAGGAGTGGCTGAAGTCGTTGGCCGTAGTTAGTTAGCGCACTGAAGTTCCTTCGTCCAACGCACAATTGCAACCAATCAGACGTCCAACTTTTCAGCGTGAATGAATGCGTTCAGGAATGCATTAAGTCGTCGGAACGCTTGGCCTTATAATTACGGTTAACTGCATCAACTGATGGTACATCGATTAGTTAAAAAGTCTAAACTTCTTCTGGCCAAGTTTGGTGATGAGTGTAAGCTTTGGCGAGTTGTTAAGTCCATCTGTAAATTCACAGCGCGAACGGGGGCCAAGGGATAGGACGCGACAACTGCGCTCATGTCGCGCCCCGTCTCTCGCGCCTTGTCCGATGCTTATAAACGACGAATCACCGAGCTAGAAAATTCTTAGCACCAGAGCGCTGCTGTGTACGGCTTCGGTGTCCGCGTATGCACCAGACTGACGCTGTATCTGCATAGGGAATTCAAGCGTGGCGCACCCTCAGACGCGAGCAGGGCACGCTTTTGCGACACTGCATGCAGCGTTCCCGTGCACGCTGCAGGGGCTTTTCCCAGACAGGCGTTTCTCTTGCAGCATAGGCACTACAGTGGGGCTTCAAACGAACCACCTAGGCTGGGTAATAACCTCTCACCACTACTCTATCGAAGGAGCTTTCGGAGGGCAAGTCATGAAGGACATCACTCCTCTGCAGCGCTGTTCCTCGTCCGCTCAAGAGGCCCAATGCCATGTCACCCGCTCGTGGCGAAAACAGAGGAGGAGTGTTGCCGGATATTGTTTTTAATTCGTAAGGATACTCTGCCTGGCTTGTCAGAGCGCAAAACATGTAACACCCTGCATCTGCCCAAAAATGCATAAATGCGAAATTAAGACTTTTAGTCGTTGTACTGTATAACGACATCATTGGTCGAAGGAAATTAAAAAAAACAGACACAAAATAAATAAAGGACTAACGTATTACCAAAAACAAAATAAAAATTGTCATCCTATACATCGCCCTCACAACCAGAGACAAAACAAAACACGAAAAGAAAAACCCCTAAACTGTCCCAGAACCCGCTCCTCGTTTCTTCATTTTTTTAGAGGGGGCCTGTATCTACAGATACAGGCCAACTTTTTTCTGCCCATGCGGCAATTAAGTACCACACACGACGTATTCCTGGCTCGATGCACAAGCCCGTCCGCCTATATGCATCCCATTCTCAACGTCATGCCCCATTCCTCGCTACTGTAAAAAACAAAAAAACCGAAGTGTTCATTTGGATAACGACCCCATGACAGTGGCGTGCCACAGAGACACAGGAAGTGCACATCAGGTGAGGGTGTGGAGAAGCTTTGGGAATACTTATTTTCCTTGACACAGAAGCTACATTTATTTATACTGATAAGGTTCGCTTCATCAGGGGTGAGACAGCTTAATCAGATTTGGGAGCAGTTTTTGGAGCAGCGAAATCTCGATTTTGGAGCAGAAGAACCTTGATTTGGAGCAGAAGAACAACATTTATTATGTCACCTTATAGGGGCTTAAAAATCACATTTTTGGCAACTCCGGGGAGAAAAGTGCAATTTTTAATTGGTTTTGAATGTACATAACACTGAAACAGCATTTCAATAAAGTTTTTTCTATTCCACTACCCTTTCACAAACCATTTTTAAATTCTGAGGCTCTATGCATAAGATAGCGTGGAGCGCCGTTGGAAATATCGAATTGAAAAACTAAGCAATTGCAAAGCATTTTTATTGTCATCTGATTGTAGAAATTATTATTTTTCTAATCCCAGACTAGGCTTTACGCACAGAACCAGGGCAAAAGTTGCGCAAGGCGAGGTGACAGTCGTCGCACCCCACCAGCCCTCCCATTTCAATCCTCAATGTGCATGTTCACTACGATCGTAATTTGAGTAATGTTGGTACAATTAGCCCCCTCCCTCTTGGCATTAAATTTCACTTCAGAAAGATGAACTATTATTACTAGCATGTAATAATAGGCTGTCTCGCTATCGGACACTGCTTGAACATTTTGCGGCGATGTAGCCTGTGCCGCCACTTCTGCAGTGTCGATCGTCCCATTCCCGCCGCTCGCAAGCTCGCTGTCAAAGGCAGCAATAACTCAGCGTTTTATAACACCGCAATAAGTCCGAAATTTCACTTCAAGCACGCACCGCGCCTCACACTCAAGGCCGAAACTCGGCGAATTCGCGGGCACCACGTTTCTGATGAACTCCCGTCTTTCGAGTCACGCAACTTCCCGCAACAGACCAAACGACTAAGTGTAAACCAAGCCACCCTCACAACCAAAACCACGGTAGAAATCGGTGAGGAGCACTCTGCCTGAACAACGAGCAACTGCTTCGCTCGGCGGCCATGTTTCCTAACCTTCTCCACACCAAGATGGCGGCCTCCCCGTGATGTCGTTCCGAAAATACGGCGCTCCGAAAATTGCCGTTTTTTCATCAACTTGGACAAGCAGTTTGTCGCCTCAGTACACAAAAGTATTTTTTCTACAGGACTTTGCAATGGTTTTGGATGGGAAGACTTTAAAATCTCACAGAATATAACATGTGCAACGCAACATTGTGACTTTCAAAAAGACTATCTCGGGGAAAATTTATGCGGGTTTTTTATGAAATTATCTATCGATTAAACCTTTACAAACAGCATCGCCTTTGGGGTGCTGGAAAATTATGCCGTCAGTAAGCATTTTTCCCCGCCGAAACTGACGGCAGCGTTAAAATCCTTAGCTCTCAGACTGTTTTGGAGCAGTTTGGCGCAATTTTTGCGTATTTCAAGCTTTTGGAGCAGCCCGGCACAGGAAAACACATTTGTATCAGAACTGCGCAATATGCGCAGCTGTCTCACCCCTGCTTCATGCAGATGTTGTTACGGGCGTCAAACGTCGCTTCGAACCAAATGTTTAAATGCCACGTAACGGCGGTTCAGCCGCTCTGCCTCCGGAGGTGTGTGACAGAGCCAGTCGAACTCAAAGTGGTCGGTCCCTTGCCTCTCAGCGACGTGCCAACGAAACCGACAAGCCCATGCACGGCGGGGGCTTGTGGAGTCTTTTGTCGCCCTTCACCCCGCCGGCCCTCCCTCGTCTGGGCAGTTTCAGAGCTGCTGCTGGCGGAGGGGCTAATCTCCAGTTGAGCTCGGGGGCAGGCGGGAGTGCTGATGGCCGTGAAAGGTACCTGGACTAACCACCGCCTTTGAAGGGAACGACAAAGCTGGCGCCTTGCTTGGGCAGAAAAAAACGTGTCCCTCGCGACCGCCGTACCTTCCCGCTAGAAAGGCCAATTAACCGAAAGAGCATAAATTTGAAACCCGTATACTCCCGCATCGTGCTGCTATAGTGCAGCGCTGAAAATTGTTTTGTGCAGAGACGCGACATGCTCTGAACATGCAAGCGTGGCCGTGCCGTCCTTCTAGGGGAGCGTTGCTCCACGCAAGGGACATTCCGGGGCCGAGTGAGAACCGGAACCAACCATCGTGCTAGTTCGCTGTAATCACGCCCCCAACCTCCCTCCAGGAATACAGAGCCGCGCGTCACTCGCTGCTCCCTGCAGTTGGCGAGGCGCCCACTCAGGAACACACGCCAAGCTGCCGTCCCCATCTTCGAAAGGGAAAGCCTTTCGTCCCGTTGCTCGGGACGAACGGGCCTCGCCGTTTACTACCGCTCGTTGCTGGCGCGACGAGCCGAGTGGGAGTCTCGAGCCTCTCGACACACAGCGGTGGCTGTTAGGATATGTTGTACGTCCCACTTCCAGTCCAAAGCACGACGGGCTTTATTGGTAAAGCCGGTCGTGGTCCGGAGGCGGACCAGTGGGAGTCCGGCTGTGGCTTGCCGGCCGGGCCCGTCTAGCCAGGACGGGATACTCTTTCAAAGGGAAAAATTGACTGTGGGGGGCTGTCCAGCGAGTCATCGTGGCGCTGGCCAGGCAGGAGGACCCCGGCTACCCGGTGACGGGGAGCGGAGGACCCCTAGCCGGGTTGGCTACATCTGCGGTGACGACTCTGGCCAAGTCATGAAGACCTAGCAATAGGACTTCATTCGCAGGCCCCAAAGAAGTTTTCCCAATCCAATGACTGTGGGGAGAAGACGATTAGCACGCTCCCACTAAGGCGGCGGCTGCGATATCCTAACACATTAAAAGCGAGGGGTGCGTGCTTTGATCGTCGCAGGCAGCGATAGTCGCCGCCGCCATCTAAAAAATTACACGTGCCGAAAAATCAGTGTGGAGGGGTGTGAAGTTGGGTGGGTGGATTAATTATGGGTTTTGTAGGCGGCGATCGCCCAACCGCCCCCCCTGATCCGCCACTGGTCTGAATTAAAAACAGTAACGTGTTGGGTTTAAATAGTTCAGCATAGCCGAAAAAACCTGACATGCTCGAACCCCCCCCCCCCCCCTTTTCGTAACGAAATGGCCGGGCATTGAACCACCCGTGTACCAAAAGGTCCGTGTGCGTAAAGTAGCGAAACGTTCGCGCACCTGAAATGACCGGAGTCCGCGTTTTATTCCTCCTCTCGTCCACGGCCGACAGAAGGGACGCTTCGCACACATCAAAATCCTTGACGAGTAGCACGCTAAGCCAGGAGTAGCACGCTTGCATACGGTACTACGGAACTGGCTCCTTGGCGGCGGCTAGTGTCACTATATACGGTTTTAGTGACTCTAGCGGCGGCAAGTTCCCATTGGCGCCTCACGGGGCGTCTCGTGACCCCTCGCATCGATACCGGCGAGCTCGAAACGTCAGCGCACTTCACAGTTCAGCTTTTCTTCACTGAGCGTGGGAAGCGTGTCGACGTTTCACGGCCGTTTCCTGTTTCACTTCCTGCACGGCCAGGCAGTGTTTGGGTGGCCAGCGCACAAGCGAACATGATCGGGGGCTGTCGAGAAAGCCATAACAATTACGGGCCGACTCTCGCATCGCCACGAGGACGGGCGCACGTCGAGTTTCGCTTGGTTGCGCAACGCTACGGCGCTTCACGCGCCGGCCCTGTGAATCGTTCGTGTGTGCCGGCGTACTGAAGGACGATTGGGGTTACCGGGTAATAAGCAAAAGAATCGGTAGAAGTTTACGCTGAACCAGTAGTTCCTTAATTTTGGAGATCCCTTGCAGCAGGAAGGAAGCAGTGATCAGCTTGCGAGTTTCACGGCGGACTCATCGGAAGTCGCCCAACACTTGGCCATCGCTGTCTACATCGTTTTGTGGTAGCTTTTAAAGGGACACTGAAGTGAGTTTGTCAAGCTCCAGTTTTTGCTTGCACTGCGTAGACTGGCTCAAATTAGCACACTTTTCATCGTTTATCCGGTTGACAAATCGGTAATTATTTCACAAAGCGCGAAAGAAGAAAAACTACCATGCGCGGTTTGCGGCGGCCGCACCAACTAAGGCTGTGACGTTGGGAGGAGGGGGCAGCGTGATTGGACGATGCCCAAGGTTAGCAATCAAACAAGTTTCGGTTTCGGTTCTGAACAGAACCAATGGCGTTGTTGGATGGGCATTCTCAATATCTCAGTAATCATCGTACCGCGCTTCTGCCGTATTGTGGGCTGTAAAATGCATAACATAAGCCTCTCAGGACGGCCTGGAATCGTAGCATTCACTAGCCGAGGCCTACGCAGTGCATGAACGCCCTCCGCGTCCCCGCAGATGCTCAAATGCATGCACTTTCCCCCATATTTGGAGCTTGCCTCACTCATGCCTGTATCGTAAAAAGCGTGTTCGCACCAGGCCAAGGGTCTGTTGATTCTGGCCTGTGCCCACTTCCCGCAAGCAGTCGGTGCTTATGACAACAGCACGCCAACGAGAACTCGCTAGCGCGCCAGTGCCAGCCTGCGCGCGTTCTGTGAACTAGTTCGTGGAGCAATGAACGTTGCGGCCCAAAAAAAGGTGAACTCAGTATAGGGACCGGGCGCCCGTTGTATGGCACCACCGTCGTTTCAGCGAACAGCGCCGCCCGTGGCGAACCGCTCGTCAGTGGAATGCCGGTGGCGGTCAGCGCAGCGTAGTTGTGCATGGTTTTCTGTCGTTTTTCTGCGGTGCGGCTTGCAAAGCGTACGTAACCCCACGTGCATTTTTCAGATCGGTAAATCTTGAGCGTGGATGTGACGTTTACGAGGCATGCCATGTGTGTTATTTACGCCCACACTCAGTATTTACAAATAGCAGACGACGCTAAATGCGCCAAGCTGGAAGTCAAGCTGGAAGTGAAAGTTCGTTGCTTCATGCAATTTTTTCATGCCTGCATGCAGTTCCACGAATCGAGGGGTATATTGCCGCTAAATGCTCCCACAAAGCCGGTGTGTGCAACCGATCTAGGAATGCTGCGGCGCTGGCCTTTGCAGTTGATGACGAAACGGCGTCGACGTCGTGCACAAGCGAAAGACAAAGTTGGGGGGTGTCTTCGAAGATTTACCTCAAAGCAGAAATTGTGACGGACGACGCTTCCATAACTTCATTTCCTACGGCTGAAACGTGTTTAATTTCACAGAAATGCTCTTACTACAGTAATCGGGAATCGTTGATAGAATAAATACCGCATGATAGTAGAACGTCATTGCTTGTCGTGGAGAAGCATTGCTTTACAAGAATTGCAATGGTAGCTGGCTAGTTGGTAAATGGTTTTTCAAAAACCAATTCCTGCGTGGCTGAAGGACGCAAGACAGGAGCGTGCCCGAAACCTGTACTCATGCTTCACAACTGAATGCTGCGGTCGGTTTACAAGCTGCCACCTACGCTTGAAAAATCATGTACACCTCCGTCTAACGACGATGGTTTATCGCAAAGCTCTATCGTATGGGTTTTTTTGGTTGCCTTCTGGATTTAAACTTTGACTAGTTAAGCGTCGAATTTGACCAGCACGCAGTTTGGTCTTTTGATCGCAGCGTCTTTGACTTTGACCATTTCCCATTCTATTTCTCACGAAGAAAGCTTTGTGGTCAACCATCATAGTCATTAGACGGAGGGCTAGATGATTTTGCTGTTTAATTTTGAACTTCCATGCCCCCTCTCCAAATCAAAACTTTTTCCAGCGTGTCGGAAATGTGTCTGTGGTGGAGGACTCGGGCTCATGCACCCATATTTGAGGCAACTAATCGCGCGTTTTTGGTGTCTTCACCAGGCACAACATGATTTCTTTAGGTACTCTGTAAAGAATACTTAAGGATTAAAAAACACCGGCTGATGTTAACACTGCCGCATGTTTTAACTATCGGTGCCAGCCTTTATTCTACGCAGGTGGTAAAACGGGAAGGGGAGGAGGGGTGGTTTGTAGCTTGGGCTGTTGAGTAGGTGAATAACTTTGGCTCTTGATAAAATGACCACGACAAACGTGGGATTTCCACTTCGGCTTTCAGGCTCCCAGGCTCCCAAAACCGAAGGTACAAAGCTCACGGTTACAGAAAGTGTAAACTACCGCAACATTTCTACGGCTACACGGTAATCCATCTCGTATGCAGGGGCCTTTCTATTTAAAGCACACGTATCGAGGTATCCCAGCGCTAAGGCTGGCGTGGAAACCGTAGTCATTGAAACCAGTGAAGATAATTTAAAGTGGTAGAAATGAATTCTAATATTGCTAATAGTTTTATTCCTACTCAGCGCGGAGCCAAGCGCAGAGCGCTGAAAAAAGCGCTCGTGTCAATGTATCCCTTCCCCAACCTTACAAGCATCCAATAAGTTTGCGTAGCCGTTAGTGCACTTAAGAAGAAAATAATTCTAATAATAGCAGTTTTATTCGTACTCAGAACGGGTGGAGCCAAGCGCAGATCGCTGCAAAAAGCGCTCATGCCATTACAGCCGATACCCAACTTTAGACGCGTCCGACAACTTTACGTAGTCATTACTGCATCTAAGAACCCAACACATCTGTCTAGACTTCGTTTCATCTCACATGTCTGCTCACAACACCACTAAAACATTCAAAGCACCGAAGCAAACATGACAAAAACAACGGGAGGCTGTGTAGTCCAATGCACTGGCTCATTCCACTGACGAGGGGAGCGCCGAGTGGTGGCGCCACCCGTCCAGCTGCCCGGTCCCTATAGAAAACATCGGCGGAAAACGAAAAAGTTAACTTATTAAAAAAAAGCACGTCCCGCGGAGATTCGAACTTTTGACTTGCAAAACAAAAATCCTAGCGCCTAAGACCACTCGGCCACGAGCCAGCTCGCCCGGGGTTGGATATATAAGGTATATAATGTATAACCAGTTTACACTTTTATTTAGTTTTAGCATTCCAAGCAGCTTAGGCGACTATTTGTTGTTTTGCGCTCGTGCAGTAAGCATCCCCCAAGTTTCCACAATATCTCACGTCTAGCAATTGCATTTCTTAGACGGAAAAGCGTTCGCAGATGCGTAGTCGTGCTGCTGGCCGCTGTGCTTGTTCGTCCAGCGCAAAAAAGTGCTTCCCGCTCTTCGCTGACTCTTCTCCCGCCTTCAAGAGGCCTTACATTTTCCTACTGGCGTACCAGTCAGCGAAGCGTCGCATGTGCGCTTGTGCAGCGCTTGTGTGAAGCGACCTTGACTTGGAGCTAGATACAGTGTACAAGCTAACCAAGTAAAGAAAGGCACATTCTTCCATTCACAAACGTGTCCTGGCTTCGTTTCAACTGAGCGAACGAATTGCGACTACTCGTCGGCGGCCGGCGGACGAAACGCTGGGCCGGGGAGCCGTGCAGTAGCGCAGCCAATTGCGAGCTCGGCTCCTTCCGACGTCACACGAAAACGCCACAGAAAATGGGCGAGCGTAAAGAGAGGAGGACAGCATTTTCGAATTAATTTTTCTACTAAATAAAATCGCGTAAACGCGCCCAGAGTGGTAGAAACATGGCCTGGGGACTCCGGACTATAATTTGCGCTAGTAATCCCGCAATGTTTACGTATCACTTCAGTGTCCCTTTAAGTATCGAACTGAGTTTCGATGTGTTAGCGCGGGCAGTGGTTTCAGAAAGCCATCTCGTCAGCCGTGAGAATGCTGAAAGGAGGGCTGCGCAAGACTGCAAATAAAAATACCGCCACCCCGAAAGGGACCATGAAAACGAAACACAACTTCGTGAAATTTGAAAGAATTACCCTTTGGTAACGCATTCAGCTTCGCTAGAGCCACGAAAGGGGTTTCTGTCAAAGGTCAAAGCTTTTTGACAAACTATAGCCTGTACCGTCACCTGCTTATTATTATTATTACGCCTTTATTTGTGACAAACTTCGTAGGCTGGCTTGTGTGCTGTTTCACGTGAAAACTTTTGTTCCCATGCATATTAAGAATAGTGTAGCTTAATACATTCGCATACGGTGTGCATGGCATCACCCTTTTTGCTAGCTGTTCGTCCCGATGTAAAACACGAGTTGATGCTATACTGAAAAACCTAAATCTTACGGCTTTTCCACGTACAACGCTAATGACATTTTCAAAACGTTGTGTTCGATTCGGAGGGTGGTCACCAATCACTTTCGGGTTTCCGATTTTTAAGGTTGAACACAAGTCTGGCTGTTCGGGTTGTACGAAATCAGCCTCGTTTTGTTGGCCCTCGTCCTTGTGCTCGGCACGGTATGGCGCGAAGATGTGTGTATGTCGCAAAAATATTCAATGAACTGCCGGAGGCAATCTTCGCTGCGTCTTCCAAATTGAAATTCAACAAAAGCCTCGAATGCGGACACTGCACAGTATACTAAATAATTTAGTGTAAATGTTGTAACTTCCGTGTTTGTTTCATTTAACACGAGGGGCAGGAACCAAAGGCCGTAATGAGGTCTCGACCACGGTCCCAACTTCATCGTAAAAGACGTAGGGTTTTACGCGTCCAGCTGGACTGCAAGGCAGATCATGCTGAGTGGCTACGGATTTACAGTCGCCGGATATCATAGTAGAAATTAATACGAAGAAATGGACTAGTGCTGGCCATGCAGTGAGACGAAGTGCCAACCGGTGGACCACCGGGAGAATGGATGCCGAGAAAGGGGTCCAGGTGGGAGAGACGAAATGTGGAAGTTCAGACGCAAAGAATGGACTCCTGCACAAGGGACCTGAGTAGGTCGTTGTTGATGATGACGACGACTCGTAAAAGACGCGTGTTTAGCTTGTACGTGAGTGATCTCTCGGATGTACAAAGCGGTTGCTTTGTGGCTTTAGTGCGGATGTTAGACTTGCATGACTCGCTCTCCCCTGTGCTCGGGAGTGGCCCGCGAAAAGCTTTTCCCGCCCTGGGGGCAAATGGCGACGCGCGAGGTGTAAAACACGCGTGGATAGCGAGGGAGCGAACCTGGAGCGCCGGAAACTCCTAATCGCGGATACGCTATCAAGTGTCCAGCAATGGAACGCGCTGGCAAATAGACAAGTAAGTGCCCGCTGGGAAGATAAGCGACCGCGACGCGGAGACTCCGAGTCACACCATAGTTGTGGATGACGCCCCGCCCGAGAAATATTTTCGGCCGCCGACGTCGACCATTCCAAACCGATGTTTCACGCGGGAACATTCCTGGCAAAAGAGGCCCTGCTCAAATTTTATACCCCTGCTAGGAACGTTCAGGCCCTGCGTCAGGCCCTGTCTTCTGGTCAGAATGAGATATTTCCTTGGGGGAAAAGAAAAAAAGCGGCACCCGGCCACGCCTCTTTCTATTCGTGACAGAGGCTTGGGATAATGTCGAACGCACTCTTCAAACTTTCTCGTCGCTGGCCTCGGCGGGCACAGCCATTTTGCAGCCAATCGATATGCTGAAAAAAGACCCCTCTGCATGACGCCCATACAAAAGTGAACTTACTTCATACTGCCGGGTTTGTCTAGTGTTACGTCTAAACCCACGTGCTCCCGGGTTAGGCTAATTTTGTCGTCTGCAAATAAATGTACAATTAAACAGCAATATGGCGAGAAAATGGCAATAGTTACCCTCCAATTAACACCTTTATCTTCCGATGCTGATCGCACCGATTTTGGGCTAACCGCTGCCCACAGAGCGAGTATGCAGGACATCACATCCATGGATCGGATAGGCCTCTGGCATAGCCTAGCAACCACTTTTTCGGCTCATCCATTCATTCCTGCATAGCTATCGTTGGGCTAAATTGTGGTTTACTCCTCGTTTGTAAGTATACACGATTGACGACATGTTACAGCTGCCACTACACGAAAGCCCAGGACAGCAGCGGAATTCGCGCGTGAGTGCGTTACCGGAGCACTTTTAGCTCGCAAGGGCAGCTCCGATGTCACCGAATCAAATGGCACCCTTCATACCGATCCATTCTGAACCCTCTGAGAGAGCCAATGAACTTTTCGCTTACGCTCGCTGCGCGCGGTAGAACTCGTGAGCACTGAAGAGACGTCGACCGCGGGCGGTCTGGCTGACCCCGCTCCGAGCACGTACACGTGCGCAACGTGGGGTTGTCTAGAGAGCTGCGCTTCGAGCGGTAAACTGAAACCCCTGTGAACGTACCATGCATGTTTGTTCGTGCCCCTTAACCCAACTTCGCGTCGGCACTTCAGCGAGCCCCGAGACAAGCGTCGGTCTGTCATTACCCCTTGCCGCTGACGTCATTTGTGGCATGCACAGAAGATGGTAAGAATGCAAGCCTTAAAACAAACGTCTGGTTGACAGGAGGGGGCTCCGTACTCTGCAGGTGGAGGAGGAGTTTTCATTCCAACGGTCCGGACGTCTCCTCAGGGGCCGAAAACACCTGCTCCTTCTCGGTATGAGTCGCGAGTCATTTCCGTAGAGTCGCTATCCGTCTTGTTGCCTTTGACACGAGTCACAAGTCGAAAACAAGGCGCACGTGCACGCGGCACGACCAGTTATCGGCGTTTGAGTTTGAAATTCAGGATTAAATGTTTTTTTTTTTTTTTCGATACTGCAGCAGAGCTGCCAAATGAAACACCGTTACTGCTACCGTGGCTACAAAAACAACGGGTCACGAATGGTTGGTTATTTAGATGACAGTTAAATCGGCCCCTGCGTGGCAACACTGAGTTATAAATCTTACAGGTCGCAATTGTTTTTCACACCTTCCGCGCCAGCAATTGTGGGTGCACTGAAATTCCGCAAGTCACAACAACGCAGCCCGCCGCTTTGTAACAAGGAGGGAGGCAGAAAACCAAGCAGAAGGCGAAAAGACTCAGCAGTATAAATGCGCGAGCACGAATAATCGCTGCGGTACTGACCACAATCATAACGGGTAGTCGTTTCGGTCTCCACGCATCGCGTCTCAGAGCCCATGGATAGGTTTGCTTTTGGGTCCAATGCATGTCCGCGGCGTGCTCGCCCGCGGTGTAACGAGCACTCACGTAATACTCGCCGGGATCCACTCACCAAGTTCCTCGAAGGTCGCATTGCCGGCGCGTTAATCATATCTGCGCTGCGAGTTCGGTGTCTCTTGAAGAAGCCACGCGCGCTGCCGGGGCTCAGTCACCACACCACCACACTGCGCGCACGCTTTGCGGGATCTTGCTGCGTCCGTGGGGCCGCGTGGTGACGACGTAACCGGCGCGGCCGCGGAACGCTTGCAACCCTTTGTTTAGTGACACTAGCATGCACAAGTCGGTTCGCCTTCACCGACGCTGTGCGAGACCTGGCGACGCGATGACAGCGATGATCGGGAGAACAACCCGGGCTGCGCTGCAACTCACTGCAGCAACGCGGCAATGCACGTTTGACGATGCTCGTCGCAGCAGACGCTCGGCTCGCACCTGTTTGCAGACGACGGATAAGGCGCGCAAACCCAAAACGTCGTCGAATCCGGATGTGTGGCGCCATCTGTGGTGTGAGCATGCAAGCACTGAGACGGCGTTTCACGGTACGGTAGGAACGGCGCTGATTTCCTCCACGAACTTGCCGCGAACGGCATGCAACGGTGGGACTCACGGAGAAAAGGCATGACCACAGTGCAGACAGATTTTGTTGCCGTTTTGAGCTGGCCTCAGTATTCCGTCTGGAGGCTCAATGCCTCAATGCTTTTAGGGACCTTACTCAATGCGCTGCCCAAGCGCTCCCGAGTGGCGGCGGTCCGGTGAAGTCAGCCGTGCACACCGAAGTTCGTAGAACCGTCTACGTAGAGCGGACGGATGACATCGCCAGGCCGAGTGCCCTAGCTGAGTCACATGCACGGAGGAAAAGTCTGAATTGGCACACAGCCGTGAATCACAATTTCCGCCTTCGTGCTGGACCCTCTGTTAATTTTTATGCCTATCTGCCCACATCACTTGGTAGCGTACCAACGAGTTCTCTCGTTGGTGGAAAACTGGGGAACACGCCGCAGATGTCTCAGCATTTACCCTCTTCAGCTCCTCAGCGCTTTTTTATTTGTTGTTGCCCAACTGCTGCTTTCTTGTTACATAACAACATCTGCCTGAAATGTGTAAACAGCTCACTTCGTTCGGAGATTGGGGCACAAAAATACAAGGCAAAGGTAAACATGAGTTTCAATCTGTGCAACGCGTCAAGTCCCCATAACAAAACTTTTGTAACGCTGTTTAAATTGCGTATACGCACCTGATGCTTACGTGCGTGCTCAATGTGTTGCTTTCATTGGTGGATACCTCCCCCTTTTATTATGTATTCATCAATCTTGGTTTCGGCGTTGTGCTCACTTACTGTTTTTTGTTAGCATATTTATTCCTCTTGCTATTCATCGCATGTTGCTTGCTCGAGCCATTTCTTTTTAACTATCATAAGGGGTCCGACATGCGGTTCAAAGCTATACGGTTCTGCCACATATCTAATCTGCATTTGTTTTGCGCAGGCTTTTTGTTGTTAATGCAAGTCTAAGTGTCGAGGCATGCATAAAGTATTTATTGTTTCAGACAGCTCTTTGTGTTCCCAGGTTCGCTCGTAAATGTGGCCTAACAGAATTGATAGCTTTCCCGAAGTCAGCGTCCTCGATCATCCTCGACATCACCACCGCAGTCGTCGTGAACATCTGCGTAGCTGTCATTGGGGGCCCGGGCCCCGCGACAGCAGCCTTAGTCCCTGGCCCGAAATTTGTTGATCCGGCACTGTTGCACTGGCACTGTTTTGTTTATCTGCAGGCGGCGATTTGTGTTCCGGCTGCGCAAAGCAGTCTCTGGTCTCCCGATCTCTGAAGCACAGTACATTTGAATGCACCTCGCCAGCGCTTTCCGCAAGCGAATATTGCAGTGTGCGCTCTGACCTTCTCACAAATTTCGCACACTGGGATTATATATGCGCTGCGGCATGGGAGTGCATCGTAGTGGAGGAAATAATCGAGATCATCTGATGTACGCACGGGCGCTTTTGTTTTCCGCCCCTATTTCCACTCGAACCCGCAATTCGGTGCAGACAGACGAACGACCCCGCTCTCCCTCAGCGATCGCCTTTCTGGGAGTGACAGCGAGGGCAGCGGCATGCACGTACGTAGGGGACATGGATATTTCTGCACGTCCGCAGTGTTATTATATGTTGCGACGGTTGTGCAGAAGAAGGCTGCTCTGAAAACTTGGTTATTGCGCGCAGTTTTGCGCTGATCAGCGCGTGTCAAGTACCGTTTCGTTTTGCTCCTTTTGTTGCATGGGGAGAGGCGGCTTTCGTTCTGCGCCCTCGTGCGTCAGCTCCCTGGACGGCAATTGGCGACTACACAGCTAATTTTAAACGCTCACACTACCGTTGAAATTGCTATTAGCTACACTGACATGTGGCCTTAGACAGCAGGTCACCAGCTGCCGATATGCCAGCCAGTAAGCAGGTCTTGAGAACCAGCGAGTCGAAACCACGTTTCACATTGATCTTTATTGCACTTGCTCTAAAGCCCCAAATACATATTTAAAGCGGCAAACAAACCAAACGATAGCTAAAAACGCGAATACAAATGACTGAAATAAACAGGAGGCAAGGCGTGTTCGGAACTTGGCCAAACTCTTTACGCTTTCCCCATGTACCATGGTCTGCTCCCTGCACGAATGGTGTTCGTCGGACTGGCTTTTTTTTTTTAAATGCAAACGAAACATATATGGTCCATAACCCTGTACACGAAGCGTCATGGCTACAGATGAGACCAAGACCGACCCCCGTGTAGCCTCACACGCAGAGCCAACAGCGGGATACCACGATCGATGTCTTTTTTTTTTTTCTTCCTAACATTTGTGCATTGGCGGATGACATACAGAGACTGGGAAAGACTAGCAATAAAAGTAGTACGAGAGAGGCGAAGGCAACAAGGGGGAAACTCCTGAAAGCGGCACGTTGAAAAATGGTCAGTAAACAAGAATTTGGGGGGAAATGGGGGAACGCGTGACACTGTACACGGGACTGAAGCGCACACTGCGCGTGGTAGCACAAAATTACGTGGGGGCTACCCCCGACTCAAGCCCGGTTTTCCGTTAACTGCCATGAATGGGCAAAGCGTGCTCGTCAAGAGGATGGCATACGGCCAAAATAGCTGTGCATCTGCGTCGAAGAAAGGACGACCTTGCTCTGTTGAGAAGAGATTCCTTACGTGTGCACAAAAGCGCCTCTAAATAGGGTATTATATGCGACCATCTCGACCTCCGAACAGAGAGCGTTGGCACCGAGCGCGCGGTTTCTCTTATTTGCTTCTGAGGGAATCGTAATAGATATCGTGTGAGCCACTATACGCGGCTTTTGTGCCCTCAGTCAGCTGAAGTTCAGTGGAGCACTGCGCGCAGCCTCGAAGTGGCCTTATCGTCTGTCTCGGTGCTGATACGGAATGCGATTATGCAACGCGACCACTGACAGCGACCGAAAAGAGCTCCTTGGGAGACTGCGCGCATGCTACCGACAGGCCTCTGAAACAATGATGTTGAATAAAACACTCGCCTGAGTTAGTCGGCCGCTTCGGTGGCCTGCAATATCAGCCAGCCGCAAAAGGAAAGCGTGGTGCCCCTTGGTGCTTATCGCGTGTGAAACGCGCCATTACAGTGCGCCGTGCAAGCCGTTTGCTTAGTTTTCTTTTGTCCTTTATTTCCCATTCATTGCATTCCACCATCAGGTGGATAGTGCTCATGGCCCTTCCATTCATATGCAAGCTGAAACACGTTGACCTCCAAGCACGTGAAAATTTATGTCCCTGCGAGCCTGCGTTTACTTCGAAAAGCACTAAATCTATTACACTGTACCTAGACAGGTTCTTGACAAATGCGTCAGTTCTGCACAGCGTAGACAGGGACGTAGCCAGAGGGGGGGGGGGGGGGGGGGTAAACGTGTTACGACCCCCCCCCCCCCCTTCCCCCATTCCTCAATTTTTTTCCAGACATCGCATAAGCGGATGCTACTGTTCCTTTTCGCAAAACCTCCCCCTTTCTAGAACCCATAACCCCATCCGGAAAAAAAGTTCCTGCCCACAACTTCGCCCGTACACTACGTAGAACGTACGCAGAAGAGGTTCCACCCTCCCCTCTCGTCGGGAAAGGCCCGCACGTGCGCCGGCACCCCTCGAAGGGCGGCTCATCGAGACGCGGAGCGCCTCTCGGCCACGCAGAAGACGCACACCGCCCCGGGTGCTGCTCCGGCGCAGCCGTGGGGCGCGCCTTCCCCCTGCAGCCTGGTCCGCGTCGCCGACAGGTGGCCGATGTAGACCGCAGCCAGCCGAAGGGTTTCCACCTGCGCAAGGCTTCGATTGAGCATGACGCCAACAGGGTAAGCTGCACTAGTGGCAACGGCGGGCGGCAATCTAGGCGGAAAAACCGCGAGCACCGAAAACACTGTTGGAGCTGAGATACTCATCAATACGAAAGCATTTCAATGATCAGTGAGTCGGAAAATCCGGCACCGACCGACAGCGGATCATTCCAAAAACTGGCGCGCCGTCATCTAACTAAAACAATAGAAATCACGCACCCCATCCGCCTAACGACGACGACGACGACGTAAGGCATTCTTTGGTTGTCTTCTAAGTTTGGACATTGGCTCGCAGACGGCTTGGACCTTGAGCTTTGACTTTGACTCGCACGAAGTTTGGACTTTTCATCACAGCGGCTTTGACCCTTCGCCATTTGATTTCGAAAGCAGAAGGCTTCATGTTCAACCACCGCCGTGGTTAGACGGAGGGGTGCGCGATTTTTCTGTCCAATTTTGCACGTCCATGCACTCCTCTCCAAATCCAAACTGCTTCGACCGTGTCAGGATGGCGCAATCGGATGGACGTCGGCTTCATAACGCGAGGGACCCAAGTTGGATGCCGACCACCGGAAGCGTTTTTTCTTGTGGAACTTCCACGATCATCGTCAGAGAAAGTTGGCTTTGCTGCAGTGCGTCTACGGTGCCGCTCGCGGATGAACTAGCGCTTCGCTTTAAACTGTGACATGAACGGGAATCGAACTTAGGGACGCCCGGGCGGTGACTGGCAGGTGCCTAGTTACATCAAAAGTGGATCGGTCGCCGACGTCGGTGATCGATCGAAGCGATGATCCGATAAAACGACGATTGCTGGCTCGTTGGCCGACGGCACACAGCCGACGACGGTCTACTCCAAGCAAACTCAAAATGTACAATACGTACACTTCATTTACATTACGTCTTTCAAGGCTCATGATCGCATACAAGAGGTCGGGCAAGGCCCGCATCGAGCGGGGCTCGCCGCTCCTCTCCTCTTCCTCTATCCAAAAAACTCAAACTCCTCGAAAAGGGACGTCACAACTTGAGAGTGAGGGTGGCTCATTGATTAGCCCACACTGGGCCACTGATTGGCCACCGTGACAAACAAAGTAGTCACGTGACCCACCTCTCTCACTCTCATACAGAAATCCAAAGGTATTCCGCAAAACACAAATATAACAGAAATGTCAACCAACCAACTAAAAGCAGACCTAACGACGGGAATCTGCTCTCGGGCGGCACGTCTTAAGTATTGTCATACCATGTACGCATCAGAAGAAATGACTCATCGTCGCATCCAAGCAAATACCTTCGTCCATCCAATTCGCTTACACCACATGTTTCCCACTCAATTTCCCGCCCAATGCACTTTTAAATGCACAGCATTTCGTAGCCTCGCCTGTTCCTGCGTCGGACGGTGTCAACAGTTCCGCGTCCGCAGCAGGTGCGCCTCTCCTTCCCTCCTCTCTCTCAACAGCAGCTGGCGCGCGCATGCGTCGTAGCCAGCCCGTTCGCTCCGTCGCGGTCTCGGCGTAACAGGTGCGTGATAGCAGCGCGGTGGGGCGTGGAAGGGCGCGCGCTGCTTGCGCATGCGCGCTCTCCCCCCCGTACTGCTCTCCCTCTACGGCGCGCGCTGCAAATATAGCGGCTAGCGGTCGCTCGTGTTTCAGTCACTGCGTTGCTCCTTCCTTCCTTGGTTGACGCTCGTGCCAAAATTACGCCAAAATTACGCCTTAGCAAACAAAATTACGCCAAGGTGAGGCTCATAAAGAGACTAGATCACTTGATTGGCCTTAGCCCCGTCAAAAGATAGAAGTCAGAATGTCTAATATTGGACCTCTTGACTCGTTGGACCTTTTGACTCGCCTTAGCCGCGTCAAAAGGTCCAATACGAGTCAAAAGATCCAACGAGTCAAAAGATCCAACGGGTCGAAAGGTCCACAGTGAGTCAAAAGATCCAACGAGTCTAAAGATCCAACGCGTCAAAAGATCCAATATTGGACCTTTTGACTCTGGATCTTTTGACTCTTTGGATCTCTTGACTCGGAATCGTCCTTAGTCTGGGAGGGGATTAGCGCCGACTCCCGCATTGTCCCGACGCGCGCGCAGACGAGGCGGCAAGGCAGACGCGGGGGGATGGTAGCCTCGCAAAGAGCGCTGTAAGCCTCCGGCTTGGCCTTTGAGCAGAGGCCGCCCGCTGAACGTAATGGTGTGTCCACTTTAGGACGCAGACGTCCTGTATTTGCTCGTGGGGTGTAATAGCGTGCGTGGGAAACGCACTATGAGTGTATAAGAGAGAGTGTTGGGTCACGTGACCGCAGGTGGGGACACATGTGTAATTGGCTGGTTCCTGTGGCCAATCAATGGGTTTCTATTAATTGTTTAAAGGGTTTTTCTCTCTTTCTTGTACGCCCCCTTTTTGGAGGCGGGGTTTTTATCAAAACCGGAGTGTTGGGTTTTCTCGAGGGTCGGTCGAGAGGGGATCTAGTTCAGTATAGATCTCGGCCGAACAGGCTGCTGCTGTCAGAGTGACAATGTAACCGTCACTCTGACCTGATGTAAACTTGGAGTAATGTAAATAGTGTAAATAAACCTAATATCCCGCAAGGAAGGCAGTCCTCATCCCTCACCCGCTCCAAGCATCGGTCGTCGGTCATCGGAGCGAGTCGAGATCGTCCTCTCGGCTCGCGCATCAAAAGAACATCACTATTTCGTCTCCATCAGTTCGCCCAGAAGATGGAGAGGCGAAATCTAACTGGCGCAGTCGACAGGATGACCACGACCATCGGCTGGAGCTGGTGGGGCATTGCGGAGAGACTCCTTCAACGCAAGGTTCGGCTCCGACCAACAACGAGCCCAACTCCAAGCATCGACGGGGCGGCACCTCAGCGGGAGGCCTCGTGAGTTCCGGCTCAGTGCGGCAGCAGCCGCGATTCAACGGCAACGGGGCGATACCTCAGCGGGAGGCCTCGTGGGCTCCGGCCCAGGGCGGCATAAGCCGCGGTTCAACGGGGCGACACTTCAGCGGGAGGCCTCGTGGGCTCTGGCCCAGGGCGGCGTAAGCCGTGGTTCAACGGGGCGACACCTCAGCGGGAGGCCTCGTGGGCTCCGGCCCAGGGCGGCGTAAGCCGCGGTTCAACGGGGCGACACCTCAGCGGGAGGCCTTGTGGGCTCTGGCCCAGGGCGGCGTAAGCCGCGGTTCAACGGGGCGACACCTCAGTGGGAGACCTCGTGGGCTCCGGCCCAGGGCAGCGTAAGCCGTGGTTCAACGGGGCGATACCTCAGCGGGAGGCCTCGTGGGCTCCGGCCCAGGGCGGCGTAAGCCGCGGTTCAACGGGGCGACACCTCAGCGGGAGGCCTCGTGGGCTCTGGCCCAGGGCGGCGTAAGCCGTGGTTCAACGGGGCGACACCTCAGCGGGAGGCCTCGTGGGCTCTGGCCCAGGGCGGCGTAAGCCGCGGTTCAACGGGGCGCACCTCAGCGGGAGGCCTCGTGGGCTCCGGCCCAGGGCGGCGGAAGCCGCGGTTGAACGAGGCGAACCTCAGTGGAAGACCTCGTGGGCTCCGGCCCAGGGAGCACGGCCCCATCCCAGCGGCGAGAGCGGCGCATCGGATCCACGAGCTGCTGCACCAGCGACACTGCGACCCGGCCGAACCCGGAGCGAGCACAGGTGGGCCCTGATTTGTTTTCTCCGGGTTCACCATGGCCACTATGCTAACGGGATGTCGCGGCACCGACCGAAAGGTAAGTGCCATGGTGCTCGAAATTGAGGAGTTGAGAGCTGAATTAGCTCTCAAAAATGCCCAGCACGCTTTAGAAAAAGCAAGGCTAGCGGGTAGCCGGGGCGCGGGTAGCCCGTCCGAATGGACGGCTGAGGAGCTCAGTGCTCAATTAGCCCAAGGAAGAGCGGAGATCGCTTATGAAAAAGCGAAGCTTCGCAGGATTGGTAAACTCGAAGAGGATACCAGTGTTTTCATAGTTTTCGTTCCATCATGGGCGTTTCGAATGGCGCAGGATGAGGAGGGTGGGAATGCAGTTGAGGGGGCTGAAACAACTCCAGTTGTTGAGAAACCCCTTAGCGTTCCCACCGCGACAGCTGAAATCACGGGACTGCGCGAGACAGCTGTCCCAGCTCCGGAAATTCAGGCGGGCAATGTACAGCTATCTGTTGCCGAGGCCGTCCAGGGAAGTGTCGAGAGTAGCACCGCCCCATGCGCCGACATAGATTCCGCGGCCGACCGCGAGGAGCCCCTCGTGGATGAGCTAATTCAGAGATCGAGCGAAGCTGCAGAAAGCATTCTCATCTCGGAGGAGGCAGAGGAAGCGCAGGGGTCGGGCAAGGGCAGCGGAACGGCGCGCCTAATTGTGGAGCTTCCGTGCGCAAAGCATGAATGTACAGGCGGCCCGCGGCGTCTCGCGCGTAGGTCAATTCCGACGGGCCCAAGGACGCGGAAGGCGGCGGCAGGTGGGGCGGCGCAGGTGCGACATCGTCGTACGCGTTACCGCCGCGTAGGGTGTTCCTTTTCTCCTGGGAGCACGGGACACCGCGAGCCACGCCAGGGTTTGTTTAGAATCAGCTGGTGGTGCATGAAACGGAATCAGCTTCCGTGCGACGGTCGTTGTGTGCCACCGTGGAAAGGGGTGTTAGTGCTGAATAGTGTGCAGTGCTAGACAGGAACGGTTCAGTGTTGTTTGGCGCACACTTAGTTGTTAGCGTTTTTTTTTTTCTCTAGGTGTGTAGGGATCGCTCAGATGAGGATTATTGTTAGTTTTACCTGTACTGTCGTTCTCCCCCTTTTTGTTATTTGTTTCTGCGTGCATGGGTTGGGTGCGTTCAGCTGTCGTAAGTCGTGTGATTTGCGAGTAGCCCAGCTTGGCAGATTTAACGCTGTCTTCTTGAGGAGTAGAGCCGCTGTTACAGCACGGTAGGGAGTTTACCTCTGGGTACAATGGCGAGTGCCTTTCTTTATTTGCGCTCGTTGGCATGTGGTCATGGTGGGCCATGGAATGTGCAGGTAGGGCCCCCTTGTGGCGCTTGTGTGCGAACTAATGTCTAAAGTACTGAAAAGTGAACTTTCAGTACATCGCATGTGGACAGCAAGTGAACCGCAACCGGGATGAACAATCTGTGGTGCATTCTGAAAGAACAGGCGTCCGCGAGTGCGTGAAGAGACGCTGAACTTCCTTAAACGTTCTTTTTATTTGTACAGGACTAGCCTCATCTTGTGCGTTTGGGTTTGTTTGGGTGTCTGTTCCTTTCCTTACAGTGAAAGAATGCTCCTGCATGCACGTAACGTTTAAGAATGGATGGTGTCATTCATTCAGTTGTCAAGTTCGAACATTTATACCCTTCGTGGGGTTTGTTGCCTTTAATGGTAGAGGGTGCCGCGAGTTTGTTCTAACGGGCCTTGTAGCTGAGCGCTTTCGTTTATTGTTTGATGTTGCGCAAGCCATGGCTAGGCCAAGGCACTGAGTATGCCGTGTTGTACCGTTTTTGGTGCAGTTGGCCGGCGCTTTGTGCTGGTTGGGTTGGTGTGTACCGGGTTAATTTTGTATTGTTGTACTGTATTGTACTTTGTATTGTACTCGCGTAACGGCTTGAGTGTTTTTTTTTAGTTCTGGCTCCGCAGTAAGACATAACGTGCAGTGAGAGTTAATGTTGTACGTACAGCTAGCGTACCGACAACATTCTTAGTGCGGAGGTGTTATGTTCGGGCTCCTCATTTAATTAAGGAAAGCCGCCGGTGGCTCATGTTCGGCGTCGCGTACGCTGGTTGCGGCTATTCCGTGTCCCTTTCGTGTAACCGCACGGACGCCAAGTTCGGAGCCGCGGAGAGCGTGTTTTGTGCCCGTCCTTTTGTGTGTCAAAAGACGGGGGCGATTAGCCTGAGTACCTCTGTCGCGTCGGAGGTGGCTGGGTTATTCGGCATGACAAGCTGACGAGAAGCTGAATAATGGTCGTGTCTCTTAATGTCGAAAGGGCGCGCGGTGTAAGTTTGGAGAATCTGCGACGTCCGCGGAGGCGCTGGTCGTTGACGGGTCGTTCGCCTCGAAGACGATCGCTTGGGCCTGAAGCGCCTCTTCCCGGGGGACGGACGGCAGGCGGCGGCGTCCTTAGCGCTTATGGTCAGAAGATCCAAAGAGTCAAAAGGTCCAAAGAGTCAAAAGATCCAATAATCACGTGACAGCCGAGTCAAAAGATCCAACGGGTCAAAAGGTCCAATGTGGGTCAAAAGGTCCAAAGAGTCAGAAGATCCAATGAGTCAAAAGGTCCAAAGCGAGTCAAAAGATCCAACGAGTCAGGAGATCCAAGGGGTCAAAAGGTCCAATAATTCCGAAACCACGTCAGAAGGTGCGACGAATTATGAGAACCTTCGGAGCCATGGCTAGGGTGTGCAATTTATAGACTGCGTCATTTTATTGTATTTTTAGTGTTATTTTCTCTCCAATGCTTGAACTTTCACTTCTAAATGTAGAAGATATGCACTTGGCGCGCCGAATGAAGCCGTGGCTAATTTGAACGTTATGAACAACACCATTCATCAAGCTTGTTTTTATTTCTGATTATTTTCTCAGGTTGTTCTCGTTTCTCGCTTCTCTGTCATTTGATACTATTACATTAGAATATTTTGGTAGTTATTGCTTATGTAGGATGTGAGCTTCAGCGATGTCGACAAGCGGTCGCGGAATAAATGGTCCCGGAACAAATGGTCCCGGAACAAATGGCCCCGGAACTTATGGTCCCGGAACTAATAGTCCCGGAACAAATGGTCCCAACTTCAAAGTAGGAAGAAATGGTCCCACCACTACTACGCCTTAGCGCCTGCATGAGGGAAGGAGGAGAGTCAATCTAATTATATTTATGCTTGTATCTGTGCACACTGTATTTTGCATCTGTTCGTACACAGTATATTTGCTAATTCTGAATTTGCTTGAGCTCAATGCTGTATACAAACTTTTTTTGTCGCACGTGTACGATCTCCCGTGCTTGCTTTGTTCGTACTTTTTTGTTATTCCGAGTGCCAGGCAAACCAGTGGTGAACCTTTCAATCAAAAATCTGTGTGTACTGGGCCGCCCTCGGCCGGTGTTTAAAGTGAATACAATAACGGGCTACCGTAATTTTTCTTCGTGAATGCAGTTTTCTTATGAAGTGGAGCAACACAACTTTTTAAATTAACATGGCTGACATACAATACTCGCAAGAATAAAAAAATTTTGTTAATGCTTGAGAAGTGAGCCTGACTTCATCCAGTGCGTTGAGCCTATTTACAGGGACGGTATTATTTAGGTTATGTAAAGTATAAGAAATGTGCGTGGGACGGTACTGTTGACCGCCAGTCAACACAGAGCTGTACTGGTGCATTGCGCTCGCCGTTTTGTCGCTATTTCAAAAGGGAACTTCACTCGATGAGGGTTTATTGGGTTGGCTAAGCTGAGTTATTGTGCTCACCCCCTGAAATGCTTCGATATCTGTAGTTCGAATCAAGCGAAGCAACACTAATCAGATTTTGCACCTCGATAATTTTACAGCTTGCAGTTTATAAACTGGTTTTTCTCCGAAAATAGGCAATACTTTGCTGGCGGGCGGCATCTCCTCAAAAGCCAAAGCCGAACGTTTAGAGTGGTCTTCGCGCGGCTAACACCTTACGGTGTCGTCGCCTACCGCCGGACACCGAGAAGAGCTCCTTCAACCCGAGGCGAATTCCTAAATGACCATCAACGAACAGCGCCGACGCCGGCTTCGAAAATCGTCAAAATCTAGAGACGGCACCCTTTCGCTTCCCGTCAGCTCAACACCGAACGACCGCATACCAACAGAGGTACTAGGGCTCAGCACCCCAGTCTTTTGCCACACAAAAGAGGAAGGAGCACAAAGCATGCACTCCACGACCCCCAACATCGCGTCTTTGCGGCTGCATGAAAGGAACTGAGCGTACAGCTAGAAGCGGAGGCGACGCCAATACATGAGCCACGGGCGGCTTTCAGTAATTAAATGAGAAGCACGAACTTAACAGTGCTGACCGTCGCGACAGCCTGGCTTGACCAGCGGCTCAGCTAATGCTTGCGATCAGACCATAGGTCCACATGTCTCGACACTGTGCCTGTCACCCCCCTCGCTTACTAGCGCGTCTCGCGACACGTGCGGCTTCCTAGAACACGACCGGACTCACAATCAAAACGTGGAAAACCTAAAAAAGAAAAATGTTACAAAAATCAAATACCGAAAGAGAGAGGGAAGTAATAAATAAGAATGTTCGTCTTGAACGTATAAAAAATGCGACGACTAAAATAAAAAGGACGGATAAAATATGAAAACGGGCCAATCGTGTAATGAATGCCGTGCACTTTCACAAAAATGCGTGGTTGGCAGAAATACCGTGTTTAATCGTTCTAATCGCCGAAATTGATCTAACCGGTTAAACGAAATCTAAAAAAAAGAAAACAAACATAAAAAACCTAAGAAATTACAAACTGCACTCCAGCAAAATAAAACAAATTTAAACAGAATCCATGTGGAGTTTTATAGAAGCATGTTGCCTGAACAGGTGCCTGGGACCATTTGTTCCGGAGCCATAAGTTCCGGGACCATTTGTTCCTACTTTCGAGTTGGGACCATTTGTTCCGGGACCATAAGTTCCGGGACCATAAGTTCCGGGGCCATTTGTTCCGGGACCATTTGTTCCGGGACACCCACAAAAAATCAAGAGTTCGAATAGCAGTGCTACATTGCTACCCTTTGGGAAGCTGGTTACTAGGTTTCCAGGCGACCTGAGTTGAAGTACGTCATGATAACCTGAAGCCGCTAGTTGCAGTCCGCGTGTCTCTTTTTTTACACTCTCGATAGTGTAGTGTCAACCCCTGCTTGTGTGGCTTCGCTTCCATTTTCCATTTTGTGCAGCTAGAGAGCTACGGGCGGTGGAAAGCTGATGCTGACATTGGTCTCGGATAAGAACAAAGCCACGGCCAAAGTATGGCCAGTATGCTTTGAGGAAGAACGCCGAAAATGACAAATGACCTCTTCTTTCTGCAAATTAAATCTATGTATGTTCCAGAAAGCATTAACAATGCCTTTGGGCATTTCAAGCCACAAACACACTAAACACACCGATTTCCTGGAAATGGGGGTGACGCCGGGACAGAAACGTCCGGTGAGGTAGGGAAGGTGCCCTTGGTAACGCATCCGTAATAAGGCATTATGCGCGTTGTGTTACCAGCAAACAGAAGAGCACATGGATGCGAAATGCCAAAAAATTACAAGTTGTTTGTGATTGAGTTCGAAAGCGACTGGTTCCTATCCCCTAGCGAAGGCGATCAATTACGCAGCTTTATCACAGGTACTCGAAAGTGGAAAAAAATCGTTAGCGTCACTGATTTTTAAACAAAGATATGGTGATAATAAGTCGCTAAAAAGAAAGTGATATACGCAACAATAACATTATCTCAAAGCTACAGTTATTACGGCAACAAGTCCGCAGATAAATAGTGCTTCATTTGGGAAGGCCGCATGACCTTTTCACAACGTTAAAATAACGCATAATTACGAGCAAGAACACGAGTAATAAATAAGTACGATTTTGTGTCGACAACTGCCACGACGCACACATCTTGCTGCCTACAACGCGCGCTTGAATTGGTTTTTGTACCGAAAGCTCCGTGTACCGAAAGGCCCCGAAACCGAAACGGACTATACTGAAAAGACAGGAGCCGGTAAATGGCATTGTTAATGTTCGCTTAACCTCTGAAATAATTTCCCATGCCCGTGACGCAAACGTATTTGTCTATGAGAGCAACATGCATATACTTGAAAGAAAAACTATAGCATATATGGCTCGGAAATTGGTGTTACAACGAATGAACACGCTCCTTGTAGGGAACAAAATTAGCAAACAAAATTACGCCAAAATTACGCCTTAGCAAACAAAATTACGCCAAGGTGAGGCTCATAAAGAGACTAGATCACTTGATTGGCCTTAGCCCCGTCAAAAGATAGAAGTCAGAATGTCTAATATTGGACCTCTTGACTCGTTGGACCTTTTGACTCGCCTTAGCCGCGTCAAAAGGTCCAATACGAGTCAAAAGATCCAACGAGTCAAAAGATCCAACGGGTCGAAAGGTCCACAGTGAGTCAAAAGATCCAACGAGTCTAAAGATCCAACGCGTCAAAAGATCCAATATTGGACCTTTTGACTCTTTGGATCTTTTGACTCTTTGGATCTCTTGACTCGGAATCGTCCTTAGTCTGGGAGGGGATTAGCGCCGACTCCCGCATTGTCCCGACGCGCGCGCAGACGAGGCGGCAAGGCAGACGCGGGGGGATGGTAGCCTCGCAAAGAGCGCTGTAAGCCTCCGGCTTGGCCTTTGAGCAGAGGCCGCCCGCTGAACGTAATGGTGTGTCCACTTTAGGACGCAGACGTCCTGTATTTGCTCGTGGGGTGTAATAGCGTGCGTGGGAAACGCACTATGAGTGTATAAGAGAGAGTGTTGGGTCACGTGACCGCAGGTGGGGACACATGTGTAATTGGCTGGTTCCTGTGGCCAATCAATGGGTTTCTATTAATTGTTTAAAGGGTTTTTCTCTCTTTCTTGTACGCCCCCTTTTTGGAGGCGGGGTTTTTATCAAAACCGGAGTGTTGGGTTTTCTCGAGGGTCGGTCGAGAGGGGATCTAGTTCAGTATAGATCTCGGCCGAACAGGCTGCTGCTGTCAGAGTGACAATGTAACCGTCACTCTGACCTGATGTAAACTTGGAGTAATGTAAATAGTGTAAATAAACCTAATATCCCGCAAGGAAGGCAGTCCTCATCCCTCACCCGCTCCAAGCATCGGTCGTCGGTCATCGGAGCGAGTCGAGATCGTCCTCTCGGCTCGCGCATCAAAAGAACATCAGTATTTCGTCTCCATCAGTTCGCCAAGAAGATGAAGAGGCGAAATTTAACTTTATTCAAAAACTTTCAAATTTTGCGCCACAGTGACGTATTATGAGCAAGAATGACGTCATACGGGCCAACAATAAAATATAATTTTCAGTGTGTTAACTGCACGTTAGCATTCAAGTGATGCGGTCAAATGGAACTAGAGGCCCCATTACAGGCGTCCAGTCATGTGTCGTCGCGACAGGTCAGTTAGGCGGCCGCCAATCGCACAAACAAGGTTCCGTGACGTCATAGGAAAGTTGCGGGAAATTGGCTAGGGGGTCGCGACTGCTTCGCACGTTTTCTTTAATATTTCCGTTATTTGTTCGAAGATTGCGATGAGATTGGTATCATTGTTATCCGGACTAAGCAGTCTTTCTAATAAACCCAACTTGTATTTTGTCTTCATGGCTCCTTTAAAATGTCAACGGTTACCCTCCGCCGGCTTCTCAAACGAACGCATAGAAATTCCCCTTTGAAAACTTACACCCCTTTCAGCTATTATGGAGTAACCGACGACGCTACGTCGTCTCTGGGCCCGCTCGTCGGGTGGACACAAAAGCGCGGCGAATAACAAAGAAGCCTCCGCGGTTTCTTCTTACGCCCCTCACGCCCAACTCAACTCGGCCGGCGGGGAAACAACCACAATACAGGTAAACAAGCTAACCCCAGCGAAAAATATCTATAGTTCATACCACAAGCTAGGTGCAGCACTGTGGAGGCTACATTGGTGTCAACAGTGCGCCCACTGAGGGCGCCTAACTCGCCGTGAAAGGGGTCCTGAAAGGACATTCCCTTTTTCCCTCTCGGCAAGTGGAACCGCAAGGCCCTGGCGCCTTTTGTCGCTTCCTTCACGGTGAGCTAGGCGCCCTGAGGGGGTGGGCTGTTGACAACAATGTAGCCTCCACAGTGCTGCACCTAGCTTGTGGAATGAACTATATATAGTTGCCGGGCGGTTTTAATTATGAAGTGAGTGGCCCGAACTTGAAATGCCTCAAACTAGAGTCACTACCTCAAACCACTACATCCTACCAATGCCACCCGGAACGCCGCTTTAGCGGTCGAAAAGGTGCCGAGAGCAGAAATAGAACACAAAACGCGCCCGCTCCCCTCGAGGCTCCGTAGCGGGCCTCCTTTAAGCGTTCTGGATGCGAAAGCATTGTGGCTGCCCCTGGCAATGCAAACTTCAAAGATCCTTTCAGTTCGGCTACACAGGAGCCATGCTGTTTTGCACGCTTGTGAACCGTAGCCGTAGCACGGAAAATCCTCTCCGGCTCGCAACGGCCCCGGAAACGACAACTGATGGGCACCTCGAACCCGCACGTGCATGTGGAACAGCGAGCCTCCGCGAATGGAGGGAGCTGCTGCGTTTCCGGGAGTGCGCCGAAATGGCAGCCTTCACCTCTCACGCCCACCACCACACAACAAGCAGCAGCTGGAAGGCCGGCGAATTGTTCACCGGAAGCCACAAACGGGAGCAAGGTTCTTGAAAGCTATCACCCACTTTCGTCAGTCATCCAGCTACAAAATAAAATTACAACGCTTCTTTAATCCTTTCCAGGCGGCGAAAAATTTCTCATTGTACCATGTTCTAGCTACCGAACATCGCTATTCCAGTACACAGTCGCTCTGGCGCTGTGTGCAGCTATGGCCTGTTGATTAGTTAAATCGGTGAAGCGACGTACCCGCTCTAGACAGCATTAATGTTTCTTAAGCTATGGTTGATACCAGTATTTACAGTTTCGCGTTGTGTCCGTTGTATCTGGTGGGGCATCTTTTCAAATGATTCGACAAAGAGAAGTCACAAGAACGATCTTTAAAGACATTATCCTACACTTGGAGAAATCGCCGCAGTCAGGCTTCACCACAGCACTCCAGAACTACCACTCTGCGTGTCCAAATGTGCGAATCTGACGGGACCAAGGATGCGATTAAAGTGAAAAAAAAAAAAAAAAAGCATCCGCGCTGCGGGGACAAGAGCTCAAATGCACGTCTTGCGCTGTTGTTCCAGCGCAGGTTCTATTTTTAGGCTGTGATCGCATGCTGGGCCTCGTCATTCGCCACATTCGCACATTTGGACACGCTGATTGGTTCCTCTGGAGCGCTGTGCTGAAGCCCGCCTGCGGCGATTTCTCGTAGTGTATACACCATTTTCCTTGCTAGAGGTGGGCGCCGCCATTTGCTTTTTCTGACCGGACCGCTAGCGCCGTCTATGAAGCGACCGCCGAAACCTCCGCGCTGGGCTGTTAAGTGCTCCGTTCTTTCCGTGCGTCTGCTCGGTACCCGTGCATTACCAAGTGAACCGTAGTGGTTTGGCGTTAAGTTAGCGGTTGCAGTGCTTGTATGTGTGTGTGTTCTGTTTTGTTTTCATCATCTGCAGACGGATTTTAGGTCTTAATTTACTGCCAGAGCGGAAAATGCCGATCCCGGCTGTTGCGAGCAGCAGTAGCAGTGTGGTGGTGGTGCCGGTGGTGCTCCGCAGTTCCGCGATGCAAACGAATCGGTATGGCACCGACTGACATAGAAATCGATGTCGGGGAGTAAATACATGTTTTCAATGTCACCGTGCTTGTTATGTTCGCCGATTAGCCATGTTTACGGAAGCGCGGACGTCGAATGCAAAGCGCGCACAGCATATGTGGGTCACGGTGATCCGGGCTCGCGATGGACTTACGACGAGGCGATTGCGACGCTGTTGACATTGTAATGTAATATAATTTTTCTTAACTAGACTTATGACGGTTACTGACGAAACGAAATTACCTGGGCGGAAAAATAACACGACCGCACAACCAGTCAAATTACTATTCGAAGGTTGAGCCAAAGGGTCGACGTTCGGGCGAGTTAATATTGGTTGATCATGATCGGGATTATTATTGACCTAACTCTGCGCAGCGCATGTGGCCTGTCGCTCGGAGCCCACATTTGTGAAACCGCTGCTTGCAGCAGTAACTGTTTTGTAATTGTAATACTTTAGATGTCGTGTCAACGCAAAAGGAGTAGAAGCTTTTCCTTTAACCGCGTTGTGAACAGGTTGAGCTATTTTCCAAATGCATCGTTCACGCGTATCTCCAGCTGCGTTTCCACATTGGGCTGCCTGCTTATCCTGCTATCGACCAGCAGTGTGCGATGGAGAAAGTTATCTTTTCATATCGTTTGGCAGTGTAATGCGTTGGCCTGAAAAAAAAAGTAAACAAAACGCCGTGATTTTAAAGGTTACATTAAATGAAAAGGGGATTGTTTAATGCCAATCGGCTTTAATGACAAACAATATATGGTATTTTAAATTGACTACAAGAACCAGAAGTTATTGTAATGTTGTATTGTATCGGCGCTCGTCAAAGATCCCCAGGTAGTCAAAATTAAACCGGAGCCCTCCACTGCGGCGCGCCTCATATGACCCATGAAGCGTTGGGGCGTTAAACACCATAATGAATCAATTAATCAATCAACCAATCAATCAATGCTGTATTGTAAAAGATAAAGTTGCTTCTAACATTTCAGGGGGTTCGCTTCCCTGTCGCAGCATTGCGTGTAATGAATGGATTTTGCTCCGTCTGCTTGCCGTCCAAGTGCACCCAACAAACCCTGGAGTTGGTCGTTGGTACAAAGTCGTTGCGGTTTATCAACGGCATCCACCGATATCTCAACTCGGTGTGCGTTGGGAAGTGATGCAGCAAAAACACGCCGCGACCGCAGTGCATTTTCTCCAGGCGGTGTCGTGCACATGCGTGCTGTCAGCGACTGTTTCTCGCTTTCTCTGGTTGTTCAATAACCCACCACCGCGCAGTGCTGGCCAAGCGACGTTTGCGCCTTGAACGGCATCGCAGCATTGGCTAAAACAGTTGAAAGTTCCGCAAAAACTAAGCACAAGGTGCAAAATACTGCTGAACTACGCTGCGGAGCCCACCGCGCCGGGCGATTTTAACAGCCCAGCGCGCACAGGCAACGCTGGTCGGCCGCCGAGAGAACTGGTTTGAGAGTATTTTCCCCCTTTCCCGGCTGCTTATGGAAAATGGTGTATAGCCTGCTATGGGAGTACAAGAGGCTAGACTTGAACATTACTCTCGTGATGCAGAAGATCATGTAAACGCACCTTAGAAGGGGGAGGGGGGTGCATAAAGTTACGTACACGAAGGCGATTACTGCTCGCTTTAACTTGCTCACTTGACAACTACGACGCAATTATTCACTCATTCTGCGTGTTTGGAGGGCTCGCACTGATCCTTTGTGTATATATAAAGGCAACGTAATTACACCTGCGGGAGCTGGGGAGAGACAGCACGACGGGACAACGCTGCATCAGCGCTTCCCGCTAAAAAGAGGGAAACACCGGGCCGACACACGCGTACACACCAAGTGGCAGCAAAAGCAAAGGGTAACGCTGATCAGCCTGTGCGAAGCCGCACATCTCCCAAACGGCTGGTGCGTCGCAATGCACGACTTGCACTGTCCCCGTTCTTTTTTTCTCTCGTGTCTTGTATACAGCTGCATCAATTTGACCGATTGCGACGTGGATCCCGGTTGAGTGGGAGACCCACGTCAAAGAGTCCATTCCTCCGTCACGCAGAGAGTCCCGGATACCTTGGATAGCCTCCTGTCCCGGGGCTCGGTGGGGATGAGCTGGCGCAGGGCATCCATGGCGGCCTTGACGCCGGCTGCGCCGCGCTGGCGCCCGGCTGCGCGGGGCTCGGCTCCGATGGGATTCGCACCGCCGCCCATGGACGCGGGTCACTGCGCAGGCGAGTAAATCAGGCGAGGCGTCAGTGTTCTCCGGCTTCGAGATTCACCGCTGTCACAAAGTGGTTGTAGAAACGTCTATTTATTAGCCAATCGGCAGAGAGATTCCCACCCGCAGTCAACATACCGAAAGGTCCACATAGGGAAACCATCACGTTCAAACGCGGAAGCTACACCACCCTTCTCGCTTCCGATCTTCCCCTTCCTTGCATCCCCATTTTCGTTTCCCTAGCTCGTTCACCCCTCCGACCAGCAGCCCGGACGGCCTGTGCAAGAACCCGACGAGAGCCTGTAGCTGCGCCCTGCCAGGAGTAAGTTGAGTTAACGGCGCGGTCACCTAAACACGACTGCCTAGTCATCTACGTTCCCTCTTATGTTGCACATCAAGACCGAGGCGCACGAGTACGGTCCGGGTCGTCGAGGCAGCGTGGCCAATGAGCTGCTTGCAGACGCAGAGTTGCCTCCGTTCCGACAACGAAAAGCCTGAAGAAAAACGGTTTGGTCTATGCCGAGAAGAGAAAACGACCTTACAGCACACTGGGGTGCGACAACATGACAACTCAAAAGGTTCCCGAGAAAATATTCCTCCAACGCACTGACACGGCTCGTCTTTTAACGGGCGCAGATATACCCTCCGCTCCAACGGTCAAACATTCCTCAAGACGGAGCTTCCAAACCAAATTCAAGCACCACACGTGCAAAACAGCTCCCTGAGTCAAAAGCATGGCCAAAAGCAACGGTGGGTCCCACTCAGTGCCCTCACCCCCCGAGATAAGGTGGCTCTCCCTTGCCCGAGGCTCCCTCCGGGTGCGCATGCGGCGAGGTGATTCGGCCGCGACGCAGTCTCGTAGATCTAGGCGGCACCAACGTTTGGCGTCACCAGCATGCAATAACACGTCGTATTTCGGCTGGCTTCTCCACAACACGCAAAGCCTCCGTGGGAGTTTGCCGCCGAGTAGTTTTGCGCGCTGTCGAAGCATGGGCGCTGCGTCAACACACACACACACACCACGGCAAATTCGTGACACCCAGAAAAACGCCTGCTCTCTTAACTCTGTTAACCAGTTAACTTTCAAAGTAGGATGGATCGGTCGCCGACGTCGATCGATCGATGCGATGATCCGATGAAATGGCGATTGCTGGCTCGTTGGCCAACGCCACATAGCCGACGACGGTATACTCCAAGTAACTCAAAATGTACAATATGTACACTTTATTTACATTACGTATTTACAACTCATGGCTCGTGATCGCAAACCAGAGGTCGGTCAAGGCCCGCGTCGAGCGGGCTCGCCGCTCCTCTCCTCTACTACTCTCTCTGTCCGCCCGTCCTCAAAACATCAAACTCTTCGGTTTTACCACCGAAGCCCCGCCCACAAAAGGGACGTCACAACTTGAGAGTGAGGATGCCTCATTGATTACACCACACTAGGCCACTGATTGGCCGCCAAAGCTACGGTGGTACAAAATAGTCACGTAACCCACGTCTCTCACTCTCATACAGAAACCCAAAGGTATTCCGCAAGACACAAATATAACAGAAATGAAAACCAACCAACATAAAGCAGACCTAACGACAGGAATCGGCTTTCGGGCGTTGTCATACTGTGCACGCCTATGTTTGTGCTCCGCGCCGCCAGAATTCCTTTCCTTGGTTAACTCGTGGAGCGCCTAAACAAAGCCTGGCCGTCTACTCAACGACGCATCACATCCGCCAAGTCGTCAGGCTCAGACGCGTGGCGAACTGTAACTTCGCCCAGTAACTTTGAGCAGTGCGACTGTCCCAGACTGAACGTCTGGTGACTTCCTCCTAAGTCTGACCCAATGTTTGACCCCTTGACCGACCTTCAGCTCCCGTCCGCTTCGGGGATTCTCGTGGCGGTAATCGCGGTCGTTAAAATGTCAACGGTCCCCCTGCGCCGGCTTCTCAAACGAACGCAAAGAAATTCCCCTTCGAAAGCTTACATCGCTTTCAGCTAATATGGAGTGACCGACGCGTTTGTATGCGTCGGGCGGATACAAAAGCGCGGAAAGTAACAAAGAAGCCTCCGCGGTTCTCCCTGCAGGGCCCCTCGCGCCTAACTCAACTCGGCCGGTGAAGAAACAAACGCAATACAGGTAAACAAGCTAACCCCCAGTGGAAGATATCTAATTGCCGGGCGGTTTTAATTAATAAGTGAGGAGCCCGAACTTAACACACCTCATCAAGACGATCGCGAAGAGACTTCGCACAACGAAATGCATCACCGTGCGTGTGGACTTCGTGCCGGCACATGCGGGCGGCTTCGGGAAAGGGGCCACACACGCGTGGGCGAGCGACGAAGCAAGTATCCCTCCACACAACTTTTTTCCACAAAAATTCCCCGCATTTCTCCGAGGGGAAGAATGTGAAAGTGCGAATGCACGAGTTGAATTTGCGCGGTTCGGTAATGTTCGCGAAAGAGAGATCACACACACACACACACAACTACAAAGAAAGAAAGATGCATTTATTCACAGACACCTATTTGTGTTGTCGTTGTACTTGATTGCTAGAGCGGATCTCAGCTTTGAAATTTCGTGTCAGTACTCCTTTAAGCGGGTGCATTAGCCCTTCTCACGCCCGATTCCTGGCCAATCCCCCACGTGGGTATGTGCCATGTCAGCGGCCAGGCAGCGCGAAAGAGAGATCACACACACACACACACACAACTACAAAGAAAGAAAGATGCATTTATTCACAGACACCTATTTGTGTTGTCGTTGTACTTGATTGCTAGAGCGGATCTCAGCTTTGAAATTTCGTGTCAGTACTCCTTTAAGCGGGTGCATTAGCCCTTCTCACGCCCGATTCCTGGCCAATCCCCCACGTGGGTATGTGCCATGTCAGCGGCCAGGCAGCGCGCGCCCATCTCCCCCCGTTGCCAAGGAATACGAGGAGATTCCTGGCCAATCCCCCACGTGGGTATGTGATGCGGACATCGCCGGTGGACGCAGGTTCAGGGTCGCTTAAGAAGTGCATTGCACTTAAAAAACTCCCACCTCCCCTCGCGGGAACCCCTGTGTAGATGCGACGCATAGGCGGAGCGGCGAAGGGACCGCGTTTTATAGCGCGCATAACGTTGAGGGGACTGCGTAAGCCGGTCCCAGTAGATGACGACGTTGGCGTACTTGTAAAGCAGCGTGGACTCTAGGTGTTTGAGCCAAGCATGGATGTTGCTTCGCCGGAGAACGGCACACCGGTTATATGCGCAGCGCGCCCGAAGGAGAGGAAACCGCGGAAGAGAGAGTACTGCACATGCGCCGGCCCCAGCGCGTCTGCCGCGGCTATGACGCAACGTGCCGCGGCTATGACGCAACACAATCCAACACAATCCACTTTAATCCAACCCAATCCAAACCAAACCAAACCAATCCAAGCCAATCCAATCCAATGCCCCTCGCGAGAGAGTGTTCGCTATCGGAGAGGAGAGGGTGTGAGCGGCGGAGAGCGCAGCTGGCGCGGCGAGGAGAATGGGGGAGGGGCGGACAACGCCGACGGCGACGACGACGACGACGACGACGACGACGCCGGAGGGACAAGGCGAGTGAATCAGAAGATGTTTACCCTCCCCGGCTCCGACGCATCACACCCTGTTCCCCTAGAACGGCACGACCTTGAGCCTGCGGACGAGAGAGCCGACACCAAACAAGAGAGCAGGGCGAAGCTCCGTGCCACTACACCCCATGACGCCACGACCATTGCCAGGGTCCCAGGGGGCCCAAGTCGTGGTACACAAAATAAGAGCCGGGGCTGCTCTGACGGAGGAATGGTATCCGAACGCCTCTCATCTGGAGCCGCGCAACAAAGCGGCTCTGCACACGACACGCTCCGAATCGGCAGGGCCATGACAATGCTGCAGGTTTGATGCGCATATCGCGCTCAAAAATGCCGTGAGAAAATTTGAATTCCTCTGCAGCCGACATCTTTTCACCGGCCTGTACCCATCGAATAACGTCCACTTTCGTCGCTATATCCAAATTGTTCCGTTTCCTTTCTTTTGCCACAACGGCTCCAAAACGCGTGCCGCAGATACTACAAACACGCACCACGCCGCATCGGTGCCCCTGAGCGAGCCGCCACCGGTAACCGCTCAAGCACGCCGAAAAAGAGCGCTTCCGGTCCGTTTCCCCTCCTGCCTTATTTATTGCGTTTCACCCCCATTCACTCCCCACGTTCTCGTTCCCGTGCGCCCCCGTCCCCCGGGCTAGCGCGCGAGCAGCAGGTGTTGAAGGCCATCGAAGCAACGCGACGCCGGCTCATCCTCAGGGGCAGCGCCCGCGAAAAGTCATCATCATCAGAATAGGCAGAATCTGAGCTCGTTGGATCATAATTGATTAAATGCTGGTCAGCCCAAATTTAACTGGGGACGCAGACAATAACGAGAGACGAAGCACAAGCGCTTCGTCTCTCGTAATTGCCTGCGTCCCCAGTTAAATTTGGGCTGACCAGCATTTAATCATCATCATCGCACCCATACCCTCAGGAGAAGCGAACTTGCAGGCGCACTTGCGACGCAGCATTCGATATATCGAATGTGCTTGTGATCGGGAGTTCGATACACGCGTACAAGAGCAGTCTACTTTTGCATTGGATTTGCAACGGGATGTTCAGACTCTTCGATATCGACAATAATTCGGTGTATCTGTGTTCGACTGGTTCAGAATAATTTGGTACAGAATGCCGACTTTCTCGCCAAGTCGGGTGTACGACACGGGTTGCCATGATATAGTTGAGACTTATCGCCCAGAAACTGCTCACACTGCGCTGTGCGCAACGAATAAATGGTGGCTACCTCGAGAGAGAGCGCTGGCGAAAGCCTCCACTGGCAACCAAGGAGCGCTGCTTCAGTTGCGATGGCGCCGACATCCACACAAAACACGGGGCTGTTTTCGCTTTCGAAAATTTTCTTATTTCATTGAGAAGTGGCGGTTACCTCGGTGCTTTTTACTCGAAATAAGTTCCCACTAACCGATGTGATGGGCTCAATAGCTTCGAATTATCGAGCAATGTCTTTCATTGGAGTGCAAGTAAAATTGCCGGGACCAGCACATCACTGCCTAAAATTTCAATTAAGCGACTCCGAATTATCGAGAGAGAGAGAGAGAAAGCTTTAATAAATACTGAAGAGGTTAGCCGCACAAACGGCGGGGCTTGCTACTTCAGATGGGAATGAACATAGTGAGGCGAAAAAAGAAAAGAAAAGGGGAAGAAGTACGCAGCAACAATGAACACGAGGGAGAAGAAAATAAAATCAGTTCGGAAGGGAGAAAAATTACAGCACTAGAAGAAAAAAATCCGAGGATCTCAAGGTTAAAGAACCTCGATTAATCCCGAGTCAGACAAAAAAGTTAGGAGAGCCTTTGTCCCTGGCGCCGCGCCAGCGTGATTTTACCACGGACCAAGAAAGTGATGCAGCTCCCCCTGCAGAAGTGACCCCGACAGTGATATGGCACTAGCAAAAAGGAAACCAATATTTCATGAAGTGCAGCTTCTCGGCAGTTTTGCGCCCTTGAGCGGCAGCCGAAGTGGTCGTATCGTCCGACGCACAGCAAGAAGTGCTCTGCCCCAATCGGAAACCAGTGCAGGTCGGAAGTGACACGTCCGCACGCCGCGTGACCCGTGATGCCGCGTGCGCGGTTCAATTTGCGCACATGCTTTTGAAGCGGACCCATCCTCCTAAGTGCCACAGGAGCGATAAACACGTCAATACTCGTCGCGTGATTCGAAAGCAGTATATAGAAAAGCATGCAAACTCGGCGCCCAGCAGGCTACAGGAGCACTTGTCGGCCTTTCGTCTAAACGAAGCGCACAGCTCAGCACGCGTCTTCCCGCTCGCCCATCGTCCCCCACGCCGCGACACCACATGCACTGCTCGCCGCGGAAAGCGGCGTTGTCAGCGCTTCTGACCCCGAGGGTGTCCCGAAGAGCGCCAATAAAAGAGCTCCCCGAAGCGCGGTCCCGAAGAGCTCCCCGGGCCCATCCTTCGGGACCGCGTTGTTCGTGCCGTCCTCGTACGAATTCCACGAAGACGCCTGTTTGCCTGTCCCTGTGTCGGTGTGCCAGAGGTTCTCAGCCATGATCGACCCGAGGACCCCTTCTAGGCTTGCGAAAGTGATGAGGGACCCCGCGATGAAGCATACGTTGATCGGTGTCATAATGTGAAACAATTTGTACATGATTCTATAAGTCTTCGAAACATTTATATGCTATCTTTTGTGGGTCCGTTTCCTTTTTCTTCTCATAGCTGGCGTGTTATGCGAAAAATCAGATGCCAAAATATGCGCTACGCGGAGAAACTAAACGTACATGTAATGCGGCGAAGCCACCTTTTTGCATTGCAAGAAAGTGCTGACAGAATCGAGAAAAGAATGCCGGGGGGAAAAAGTTTTCAGGGAGGACCCTTGAAATGCTCTCGCGGACCCCCATTTGAGAACCACTGTGTTAGTGGAAGCCACGCAACAGGCATATGTATCAACTCCGATGGCATATCATCTAACGCCTTGAATTTAGAACGGTCGCCGCAGGTCGAACGCGTGTCTTCGATTTCCAATCACGACAGGCTCAGCCGATCTCGCAAATGTGGCGAAGTCAACACACTTAATTGTTACAGCAGTGCAAATAAATACAAAAAAATTATATGAAGAGAAGCGGCGTAGCAATGCGTACGCGTAAATATGCACTGCTCGCAATGTCTGCACATTTTTCCTATTTATGCCTTTACTAGTGAAGCCTTTACTTCGTAACTTCACTTTCCAACCAACCTACAGCTTACACAAGACCGTAACTCTGCAAACGCATGCTAATGGAAGCTAACTTCAAAAAATATTGACCCGTGATGCAATTGACCGCGGTTAGTGCCGAACATAAATACGTGAACCTGTACCAACACATTTCGCGATTTCTTCCTATGCGTTCGATACGTGATTGCGCGACATCCACTTACACCTGGCCATATTACTCTCGAGCTCGATGAACAACTCCGTGCGCTCACATTTATTTCCAGGTTGGCGCTTCGCTCGTTTCTGGCTATTGCGCGCCCTTTCGTTTCCCGCTTAGCCGCGGGAACCTTCGTCCAGGCGTCTGATTTTCATAGTGAACAAATATAGCGCAGCGGAAACACAACACAAGGGACGGAAAGAATACACACGGACGAGCGCTCACTTCCAACTGATTCTTTATTCACAAGACGGCAAATATATATGCTTAGCCTTAGCAGAAACAAAAAAGACGTAGGAAACAAAAACAAAACAACAACAAAAAAATACTGACAAAGATCGAGTACACCCAACACGCGCCAAACATCTTCACAATCACTGTGGCCTGTCGCGTTGAGCGCTCGTCTGTGTGTATTCTTTCCGTCCCTTGTGTTTCCGCTGCGCTATATTTGTTCACTATGAATTACCAACTAGCCCAGTCTATAGCTTTACTTAGTCTGATTTTCTCAGAAGTGTTTTCGATCCGCTGGGGCAACGAAGGAGAGCCCGGATCACGCCCTCTCTGCGTTGCTTCAAGCGCGTATTGCTCAGTAGATTAAACTCAAAAGGCCTGAAGAAGTCGCGCCAACAGGCCAACGCAGGGATAGGAGAGGGCTGCGCACCAAACAACAAACGTACCATCTGACTTTTTTTTTTTTTTTGCAACTATATAGAGGATGCGCTGTGGACGCTCGCGCCAGCTGGCCAACCAAAACAGGAAACATCACCAGGCGAGGCAAAGTGAAATGAAGCCCGCTAAGCAATCAGATAGCACTCTACAGCCAGCGACTGCCGGTGTGGGCATGAGCCACCGACGCTTAACCGCTGCCCGTCCACCTTCCTACAAACACGTCGTTCAAGCAGCCAATCGACGCCCCCGATAAAACGATCCTCGGGCGGGAAGACGCGATTCCAACGAAACGTGCAGCTGCTTACCAGTGCCGGCACGACGACGACGAAAAGGAGAAGTGTGCGAGATCCCGCCTGAAGCTGTGGGAGGCCGCGAGGCGGTCGGTCAAGCGCCGGGTGCTTCCTGTTGCATCTTCCTCCTCGCCCTCGATGGGCCGCGGGCTACTACTGGCGCCGCCGAGGCGACGACCGCTGCCCTGCGCCCACGGTGCTCGCAATCTGCGCGGGGGACCCGCCAAAGCCCAAGCGAGCTCGACTTGGCGACAATCATTTACAGGCTCTCAAATTTTGCGCCACTTCGATTTAAAATGCGCACACGACGCTTGAGTTTTGTCATTTCCTGCAGTACCCGGTGTTTCCGCAGCTTTCGTATTTGTTTTGTATTACTAGCTCACTGCAGCTTTGGAGGAGGAGGAAATACTTTTTTTGAGAATTCTGAACGGCCCAGAGGGAGGCCCAGGGAGTGGGGTTCCTTCTTCACTGGAGCAGTCCGCGCCGCCTATGCTCTGACCACCAGCTGAAGCTGGGTAGGCAGAGAGGCGCTGTACAGCAACCGCAGCTTAGGCCGAGGCTTGTAACAAGGTAAAGCTAGCCTCGCGGGGGAGTGAAGCGTTGCGACAATTTTCATCCGTTTCGTTTTCTTGCGAAGCGCGGCTGAGCACGTGCGGAAATGTCCCAACGGTCCTGCTCCCTCCGGCACTTTGTGGAAAGAGGGCGGGAACCACGCCCTCGCTCCTCCTCCTTTCTCTTTGCTTTCCAAAGAAGAAACAGCGTAAACGGAAAGATACCATGAGACGAGCCGCTGGTCGCTCGCAAAAAAGAAAAAGAAACGAAGGCACTTGAGAAGATTCGTCGACTCCTCTCGCCTCATCACGCAAGAAAAGGGGAGCAAACAAGAGACAAAAGTAAAAAAAAAAATGGCGCGAAACTAGCACCGAGTGCCGATATGGTAAGCTTTCGTGCACGCACTTATATGCTCACGCGACATGAATAAGCGCTTCTCGTTATTTTTTATTCTAGCAAGGAGACCAAAAGGCGCGGTTGTGGGATGGAAGGAAGGGTTGAAAAAAAAGTAATATGAATTTCGAACACACGCAGCCCCGCTCTAGAGGCAGGAACGTTCTTCACTAGTGCGTGCTGCGCCTGTGCATGGAAAAACGCAAGTTACGACGCGCTTAATTTGGATAGAATGTGGTTCTGTCGACTTTCCTTTTCATTTTCTCATCAATCAATAAATTCATTCTGTCGCAGAGTGAGAGAGCACCACCTAGCTGGGGCAATTGAGACATTCCGCTCAACTATCGAGAGCACCGAGACACCCGCAGCACGGCACCTGCCACACGGCTGTCTCCGGTTTCCGGCCCAGCTGGGTTGCGCTCAAGCAGTGGGAGCGTGCAATGTCCGGGCATCGCTAGTTCACACCCGGCCCAGGGTTCAAGGGCATCCGTTCTTTTCAAGCTCTTCCACGCTCGTAACTCAACGCAGTCCTTGCTCCCATCTATGGCATCTTGCGCGCAGCCAGGTTGCGCGCTGCAAGGCCTTCGTGCGCATCCGTGCTGTCGATCCGAGCCATTCCTTCCCCCGGCCGATTTACCCCGGTCTACTCGGGAAGCGACCCGTCCGAAGTGAGGGATCTTCGCCTACGGAGCGTTTCTCCCAATGGAAATATCACAGAACACTACTGCTCCCTGCATGTAGACGGATGAACTGCTTGTCGCTTCGCGCGAGACAGGCGAGGCGATCTATTCGGCGATATACCCGCCCATTTGAAACAACACAGCAACAATACCCACCCAATAGGATCAGCAACAGCAACAATTCCGTGTGAAAAGTTACAGAGATCCTTGTTTCTGGATGCCTGTGAGGTGGGGTGCCCGAATATTCAAGAATTTCAGATATCAAAGCGAACAACGCAATATTCGATTCGTCTTCGAGTCGAATAGCACCGTTTGAAAATTTCGAATAAATTTTCGATCGAAGCATCTTGATAGTTCAAAAAATGCACCGGCGCTGTCGGCTGTCGGCGACGGGCTTTCCCGCACTGCTCGGGTGACGTGCGGCTAAACGGCAAGAGGAGGAATGCGATTTCGGGAAGTGCCTCTCGTCTCCTTGGCCTCGGACCAACCCAACGTTAAACAAGGTGGCTCCGTCTCGCGCTTCTCTTCTGGCATCCTGATCACGTGGTCGCACTCTCCGTCAACGCTGTCTACATAAGAAAGCACAGCTTCGCACAGTCACAGTGCCGGGCCCCCGGATTTCTGATCCAATGATGCGCAAATTGATATTTTTTTTTAGAAAAATGAACCTGTAATATTGTTCTTTTGTTTAATTGAGACATGTAAAAAACGATGAATTTGTCCAGCTTCACGCTACTACACAGCGAGATGAACATATACATAATATTTTTAACTTTTGAAGATCAGTTGGCATAGGACGCACGGGTCGCCCTTCTTTCGCTTACAGCTCCCAGGGGCCTCCATTGATTGATTGATTGATTGTGGGGTTTAACGCGCCGACGCAACGCAGGCGATGAGGCGCGCCGTAGTGGAGGGCTCCGGATTAATTTTGACCACCTGGGGATCTTTAACGTGCGCCGAAATCTCGTACACACGGGCGTTTTTGCTTTTCGCCTCCATCAGAAAAGCGGCCGCCGCGGCCGGGAATCGAACCCGCGACTCCCCAGGGGCCTCCAATTGTTTTAAATGTGCGAGGGCTCATGACGATCGACGACAATGACAACGACGATGATGATTTTGTGTTTCTAGAAACCAGACTGCGTTTTTTAAGCGTCTAAATAGACATATATAGTCTTTTTCATGCAGGTCGGCTCTAATTTTTCCAACTGAACCTTGAATAAGACCCCATAATTAAGCAGCAGCTCTTTAAAGGAGCCATGAAGAGAAAACACAAGTTTGGTTCATTCGAAAGATTGCCTCGTTAGAACCATAACGACACCACTTATAACGCAAACTTCGCTCAAATAAGCTACATAATTAGGAAAAACGGGAATGGTCATGCGACCCACCAGCTCATTTCCCGCAACAGAACCTATGCCGTCACATGGGCTAAGCTCTGCGATTGGCGGAGGCCGGCAAAAGCAAACGCATGTTAGGCAGGGCTTACAGTTTGCATAGCGAGCTAAATGCCCGTGAAACATACTGCACATTCTTTTTATGACAAAGAACGGTGGAGTAAACGGTTGAAGTTCCGAACGAACACGCAAGCGTGTGCGCCAATGCGTACGAAACAACCGCCTGGCCGAGCTCGACATCTCGCCGTCGCGGGTTCGAGGCGCTCTGACCTTGGAGGAAAAATGCCGTAAACACCGCGCATTGACGCTCGTATCTTTCTGGTCGAAGCAGAGAGCTCGCGCGAACGGCTTTCCATGCACGACACCGGCCAACTGGCATAAGCGATACTGCTACTGAAGTTGAACTATTATTAACCGTAATAAAAATACGGCACATACGTACCAGTCTGTATTCGTCCGTGGCGACGGCGCTGACGAGGCAGCGGTGCCGACGGCAGGGCGTTCGTCTGTTGTGGCTATCGCGGAATGGTCGCTTTCCCGTCCACCGCGTATCCCACAACTCTTGCCGCTCGTGCACTTAGAAGCGTTGAGCGTTCAAGTGGTGTGAGGTTGTTAAATGCAAGCCCGAGCTCCTCGACGAGAGTTTTGTTCTCCGGATCAGGCGATTCCATGACTAGGGCTGCGGGTGCACTAGGTTTTACTAGCATTTTTAAAATGGCCGCCGTCTCGGTCGACTCCCGCGTGTGGGTGCTATATGGAGTCGACATACTAAGTATCTGTTTCATGGACCGGCCCGTGTGACACCATTGCTCACGTCACCAAATGTGCAATTTTAGCGGGAGATTTAAAATTTTGGCTTAAATTGCCTTATTTCTCAGTGAATAAAGCATCATTTGCTTCCGGGAAAGCGCTTGGGGCACTATGAAACACCTAATCTTTCGAATAAAACAAACTTTTGTTTTCTCTTCATGGCTCCTTTAAGCATCCTACATCATGTAATGACTAAGATTATTATTTATTTGGTTAGGGAAGAGCAATTTTGCTTGTTTCATGGCACTTGCCTGCACGCATGATACATAGACATCGTGAATAGAATAAATTACAGGAAGGAAATCATGGTTTCTACCTTGCAGGAGCAGCAAAGCTCTAGTGACAGTGACGAGTTAGTAACCAGTTGCAAGAAGAAAGGGAACCAGATGAATTGGGAATTAAGTAACCATGAGCCTTGGCAGACGGGTTGTATACGTTCTAGCAAGATGGCATCATTCGTATCGAGTCTCCCACTTTGAACCACTAGATACAGCCAGTTTTCTTTTTGTCTTTTTTTTTTTGGTGTTGGACCCATAATTTGTCTAATCATGACACGACCAGGGTGCCTGAGCCCCTTCTTTTTGAGATCAAAGGGGGGGGGGGGGATTAAGCCCCCCTGACCCCCTTCCCCCCGCCTCCCCTTATTCTGGTGCCCGTGGCTCCAGTTGCTTGTGAGGCAAACACACGCAGAAGGCCTCTTCGACAATCGCACAAGCTGCCCACGCTAGCATCCTGGTAAAATACTTGAGATGGTCCATTAAATACAGCAACCCTCATTTCCTGTAATTTCAGGCTTTCAATCGGGCTGCATTTTGCTTTAAGCGAGAATTGAGCATCAGAGCGCTCAGGGTTTGTGCACTGCAAACATACAGGTTTTGCTGGCAAGGCACTTCTCCTCCTGAACTCCGGTGTCCAAAGCAAATAGTGGGCACCTCGGCATTGATATGTGAAATAAGTTTTATAGTTTGAGTAAAATTGAAGGACATTTTTAACTCATTTCTGTCACAATTCCGTTTCATTTCTCTACATTTTTTGCTGTGTTTTACGACATCAGCCAGTGCAACATTTCAGTTTTTACACCCGTAATTTTTTTTTTACTTTACACCTTTCTGTTTCCTAAATGTGGTGATAAATTTTCCAGCTCCTTCTCCAAGAGGTCAGTGCAAAGCAAATACAGTGGTCTGAATGACCACCACAGTTATGGCTACAATGTCTTTTTCCCCCTTTTTGTGGGTTTTAGTACAAGCAACTAAGAGCAAGCTTGCCACACCCCTAAATTGCAATTGCTACCACCAAGAGCAGCCGTTTTTAAAATTTCACCACATCTGCAGTTTTCGTGCCTGTTCAATATGCAATTTGATGTGCCTTCCAATTTTGGCCTGCAAGATTAGTAAACTCTGTAGAAAGTGCTTATTATCTGACCCACTGCCATTTGGGGAAAGAGCTTTCTGTGCCTGTGCACCGTCAATTCTTTTCTTTCGCACGATTGGCTCCTTGATTCATTATTAAAGTGAGGACAGTTTGATGCAGTTTCCTCCTCAAGTCCTTCTGCTGAATGGACGCCTCAGCAGTGGGACCACGGGAAGAAGCCCCTGTTGCTACGGCAGCTGTTGCTCCCTCCGGCTTTCTCATTCATGTTGTCGCTTTCCCCAAGCGCTATGAGCAATCACTGCCAATTGTTGTAGAAAGCATGTCTGGCTGTGTGTGCTCACTCAGCTTCCCTCGCTCCTTTTAGTGACCTTTATTCCGGAATATTTGCCATGTCGTGCAGAAAGAACCTGTAGTAGAGCCTGGACAAGTGGCAAGAAAAGAAATTGCAGCAAGATGTTGCAGCCATTTAAGCATGACCTATGGTGACAACATGGTGCCCTTGGCAACACATATCCTCCTCAATGAGGTGGGGGGAATTCTGTTTGCGAACCTTGAGAAACAGTCGCAATGCAAGGCATGCCATGCATTCGTTCAGTCAGCGCGCTGTTAAGTGGGACAACGTTCAGTGCGCCCACCTCGTATTTATAGAGCAACATGTCACAATCGTTTGAGCCCACTCACTCAAGCATGCCGGCCGCTCTTGTCGATACTTTAGGGAGACCTCAGAGAGCCACGACAAGACCGCAGCATGCTGCCGCACCAGCAAACGGACATGCACACCCGTGACGGCCCCGTGCGGTCACAGTAGCAACTGCAGACACACTTGCACAGCAATGCTCAGGACTCAATAGCGCCTCGTACTCAAATCTGTCACCATTTAAAAAAAAAAAGACTGATTGTGGACGTTATGAAGTTGCAGTTTAGTAAACTTGTGCACTGCACATTGCCATGAAATGTGCATTGCCTTGAAAATATCTTGAAACAACTTGAAGCAGCTGCAAACGTCTGCTCCTATGTGGAAATGTCTGGCAAAATATTATTGTTAGCATATATTCAACAATTCAATTGCTCTCATTTGAGAGCAATGTGCGTTCTTAAACTATCACACTAAGAGGCTTCGAAAACGTTGCTTAGAACAAAATCTTTCACAGGCTCGGACAATATTTTCTACTACTTGTTTGAGTATTTGTGTTTAACTCTATGTTGAGACGTTTCATGAATGTTTGTTTCAGGAGGATCACATATTTCTTCAAAATGCTTTGGTTGAGCACCCCATTATTTCCACTACAAGGTGTTTATTACATTCCCTTTTGCACTGACACAGTTCCAAGCCCATGGAGACACAGGCTGTTCCTTGTAACTTGGCAAGAAGAAAAGGCGAACACAGCTAGTTTCAGAGCCCAACATGCATGCGTGAACAAAACTGCCCTACATACCAGTAAGGTTATGGTGCTGGTAAATACACCACCATGAGCAGCAGCAGTTGCCTAGTAACGTAAAAGGCTTAGAAAATGCCGCAAGCATGAAAACAGCTTTTGCGGCCCCACACACTTTTTCACTAACCACATATTGTGTAAGCTGGAAAAGCTGACAGAGCTTCTTCAATTTTTTTATTGTTACAAAACAAGAATGTTCAAACAAGTGGCATAAAATATAATGTAAGCACATGTGGCAACTTTTGTTGCGTTCGTATATTTAGAAGCACACAGATGGCACCTTGTAAACCTTATCAAACAGGTTGCTTCTGTCAAGCACCACAGGCAATCACCATTTCTTCAGTTTAAATTTTAGCACATTTTTGCCTTAATGTACAATTGCAGTGAAGTGAGGACAAATGCATCAGCTCCCCCGGCTTCTTACTGCCAGCGATGTCTACAACAGCCAGGAGCAAGTTTAAGACGGTTAGTTCAGGCTACTAGGCCACTAAGTTGCCTTTCAGCTTTACTGTTTAACATGCATCGTCTCTAGAGAAAAGCCAGGAAGAGCTCTGACTGGTCTGATCTTGCGATGTCGGATGCACGTGTGGTAAACATACTGTATGAGTGAAATGGACACAAGAGCGAATTTTCCGGTTTATGTCACCACTCTGTCAGCCCCTCCACAGTGGTCATTTCACAGTGTGTCAATAGAACATTGATGGTTCAGGACCGCTACTATGTCTCCTCCTTTCATGGCACATGCCCAGAACAGCGATCTGCTGGTTTTCAGTGCTTGACTGCGTACTGTAAAAGGGCCATGCAGACAAAATGCGAGTTAATTTTATTCGAGAGATTCGGTGTTTCACAGCGCCCCAGCCCTTGTCTGGCAGCAAGCGATGCTTTATTCACTCAGAAATTGAACAATTTAAGCGAAGATTTCAATTCTCCCGGTACATTGTGTGTTTCGTGAGGTCAGCGATGACGTTTGCTGGTACTGAAACGAATGTTAGCATGTTGACTAAGGCTCCAGTGAATGGCAAAACATGTTTTGTTGCCTTGTTTACTGCCCGCCCCCCTAGATGGTGTGACAATACAGCCCAAGGACCGCTGCCCTCACACGCTTTGTTTTTGAACGGATTTGTACCTAGCTTACTCATGTTATGGTTGATAGCAATCGTTTCATGAAACCTCGGGTATGCTCGACAAACATGGTCACTTTAAGGGGCCATGCAGACAAAATGCAAGTTTCTTTCATTCCAAAGATTGCCTCGCTAGAATAACACCAACACCACTTTTACATGAACTTCACTCAAATAAGCTATATAATTAACAAAAAAGAGAATGGCTATTTCCTCACTTCCGCCATTTCCTAATTCATTTCCTGCACTAGAACCTATGACGTGTGATGGACAGCTGTGCAATTGGCTGAGGCTGGCAAAAGCAAGTGCAAATAGAACAGAGATTATAAGCTTGCAGAATGAGCTATTTGTGCTGAAATTTAGGACACATTCTTTTCATAGCAGTAAGAATGGTGGGTGAACAGTGAAAGTTAGGAACAAACACGTAAACATCGAAGCAGTTAGTGCAGCACTTTGCCGGCTGACACTGCCTAACACAGCTGTCAGACGCATTGGACTTGTCTGACACAACACTGACCAATTGACAAAAGCGGCACGGCTACTTACGTGACTGTGTTTGTCAAGTCTTAGCTTATGTTTTAGGCAGGGTGTCGAACCGAAAAAAATACCGGTTCGGTTACGGTTCGGGTTCGGGTGAAATAATTTCGTTCCGGTTCAGTTCCGGTTCGACAAAATCACGTGCCGAACCGGTTCGCGAACCGGTTCGGGAGCTTGAACCGGTTCGCGAACCGGTTCGATGATTTGAATTGTCACTGAAATTAGAAAAAAAAAACATTTAGTAGTTTAAAGCGACAGTAAAGTCAAAACACAAACAAAAATTCAAAATGCTGCTGTTCCCCAAGGGCAGTGGCGCAATTGCAAAGCAAACTTTAAAAAATCACGAGATATTAGAAAAACAGATGGAGTGGTGACGATTTACTACCTACTTTCTCGTCCAGACTTTATGTTGTCCTAGCGACTATTCATAAAGCCACCGCCAAGAGATATGACGGTGGGATATATATTCTGCCCTTTCATTTTTTGGTGAAATCGCAATCGTCGCTATGGAATCGCCTATAACGCTTACCTTGAAGCCTTAAATTTAGGTCTGCGTACTGGCGTGTTGAAATATCAGCGCTTAATACCAATGGCGCACATTTTTTTTATATTTGTAACAAAACAGAAAAACCCTACTACAGGCACATAAATACTACCAATGAATTAGATCATTTGGTCACCCTGAATAATTTCTTAGCTGTCACCCTATCGAATGTGTTAGCCACACTTTTGTTAAAAGTAAGCTTTAGTTAACGCTCAGTCACTGCATTATTGCTCTGACCACTGCAATTCCTTTTGCGAAAGCTATACTGGATGTGTGCATTACAATCAGTATGTCATCGTACCGCCTGACCCCCGGCCATCATTCCGTGTGCTACATTGCGTAATCTTATAACAGATTATGCTGTTACAAAATGAAAGGGAAATTTTACGCGCGGAGCATGAGAAGAACTTTTTTGGGTAGGCGCTCTTTAATTCGTCCACAGCAGTACTCCCCTCTGACCTGCCTCGGTGGCTCAGTGGCTAAGGCACTGCTGAGCGCGAGGTCGCGGGTTCGATTCCTGGCCGAAGCGGCCGCTTTTCTGATGGAGGCGAAAAGCAAAAACGCCCGTGTGTACAAAATTTCGGCGCATGTTAAAGATCCCCAGGTGGTCAAAATTAATTCGAAGCCCTCCACTACGGCGCGCCTCATCGCCTGTGCTGGGTCGGCGCGTTAAACCCCACAATCAAATCAAATCAGTACTCCCCTCCGGATCGAGTAGCAGTAGAAGTAATGTAGCGAGTTGGGCAGTCAGTACAAGTGCACATTCGAAAAAAAACCAGATCTGAAAGAGAAAAAACTGCAGAACAAGCAGAAAAGATGATCGCTCGGCGAATGGGACAGTGTGAGGTACCGGCCGTCCTTTCTGCACGTGTCATCTGCTTTATTACTGTTGCTGCTTCCAAGACAAGGTCGAGGACTGCAGTTTCTTGCCAAGAGATTAAGTGCGCACCTTAACAGTTTTCCCTGACATATCTGTTGTTATTAGTACTTGTAAAAAACGGAGCTTGTCCACGGTACTGTCCTCAAAAATGGTCGTGGGTAAGGGACATCGAAGCCACTTTTGGTCAGCATCAAGCGGTTTAGCCACTGAGCAGCTCCTGCGGTCAAATTTGTCAAATATTACAATTTGCAGGTGTCGGACCTTTTAAAGAAATTATGAAATGGAGAAGGTTTGCACACATCGGGCTTTCGCTGCTGCACACTGGAGCACTCCTGCAGCCTGATTTCTCCACTAAAGTTGCAGCTAGGGAAGGGCAAAATCGTTTTATATCCCCTGCAAGCTGCGGAGAATGACATTTCCTTTGGTCAGCTTCCACTACGCTCGCGCTTCCAGCAGCAACAGACCATTGCTACATTGGTGCTCATTCATTTCCCTTGTTGTTACATAGAGCGTGATAGTGTTCAATTGTCTGGAGGGGGAAGTGAGCGAGCAGGTACGAAGTTGATGGTACGTGAAAGAAAAAAAAGCCTGAATTGCATTGACTGTGCAATGTCAACAACAGAGGGTCGAACCGTTTCGGCATGAACCGGTAACCGTTATTTCTTTTTTCGGTTCAGTTCCGGTTCGGGTTCAGCGTGCTCAAAAAATAACGGTTCGGGTTCGGGTTCAGTTCCGGCAAAAATACCGGTTCAGTTCCGGTTTTCGGTTCGGTTCGGTTCCGGTTCGACACCCTGGTTTTAGGAAACGATTACTATCAACTGTATTAACAATATGGCAGGTATAGAAGTCCGGCCAGAAGCAAAGTGCGAACACTGGCACTTCAGCGGTATTGCAAAGTGGGCGATGATGGATGGTAGCAGACCTGGTATCTTTAGTTTTAAGGCCCTGCTCTGGATACATCATTAGGTCTCTTCAATTTGGCCTGCACTTTCTACGTGAGTTGACGACTAGTTTAGTGCAGGTGCCACCACTGCAGAACCAGTCCTGCACTTTTGTCGTCTGCTTCTGCACCTCCTCTCAGGGCAGTGCAGGGAAAGCCGTGAACTCATCCTGCACTCCCTGCACCGTTGGTAATTCGAAGAGGCGAGCGCTGCACTACCTGAATGAGTTCAGCGAGTGCAGCCAAATTGAAGACACCTATTGTCGACGTCACGAAACACACGATTGAGCGGGATAATTGAAATTTTGGCTTAAAATGTTTAATTTCTCAGTGAATAAAGCATAGCTTGCTGCTGGACAAGCACTGAGGGCACTTAAAACACCAAATAATTCAGATAAAATAAACTTGTATTTTTTCTGCATGGCCCATTTAACCCCTAATAGTCCAGACCTTTTACCCAATGTTTGGTTGTTCCAGTCCACAGCTATTTTGCCTTTTTCTGGTGCTGCGAAGAAAAATGCAAACTGCTGCAAGAAAAACTCACAGGATATTTGTCTCTTCTTTTGCGTTCTGCTTGAAACTCCTTTACCAATATTTGAGCAGCGTGTGAAAACACTCAAAGCATTCTCCTGGCTGCAGGGCAAAGTTTTTACAGCAGGTTTTGCAGAAAAAAAAAACAGTTTCCCTCCTGTCTTCTTTTGTTTTTCTGTCGCTGCAAAAAGCACAGTCCTTGTTTCTTCAGTTTGGGAGCTTGTAAGATGAAATGGCTAGTCCCATCTAGCTTTTACTCGCACTCCAAATGTGCCGACGGGCCCCGCTTCTTGGCTCGAGACCCCAGATCACCCACCAGCTATTGGATGAGGTTACGCTGGTACTGCAGGTTTCCCTGCTCTTTTTTGCCCTGATTCTGCAGCTCTGTGTGCCTCTAAATAAAACTATTGACAATGGAAACCTCTAGATGCCAGAAGAAAGAAAGTTTTTGCCACCATTTCATTGTCTTTCGACAAAATGTGTAGCCCACAGAGTAATGATCCACACGGCGGTGGAGACAGCGCCGTCGTGGTCTTCGTCACTCGCATCTGTCGAATAACTGTCATCACTGACTGCTGGAGGCATGCAGTTCTCTTCCTCACTGAAATCATCACCGCTTTCGCTAAGTGCACCACCGCAGAACGTACGCAATGAGAAAGCGGCCATGCTTCTCAGCGAACAGCGCGCACGTGAAAACGCTTTGGTATCCAGAAAGACCAACATTGTGCGGCTGCACCCTAGTGCAATAGGAAGAAACTTCAACAAAGTTCACTCATCCTTCAAGAGATGGCACATCATGTATACAAAGAATGCGGGCACATCGCAGTGATAAAAACAGCAAAATTTAACCTTGAACACTCATGTCGGGCACAGCCCGACAACGGCTTGCTATGGCTGTTTAGTGTTGTCGGGTGGCCTGCAAAGGGCTAAGGAGGGATGTGGATCTCCAAACAATTTCTTCTAATTCGTAAGTAAACTTTGTGAAATTTACCAGTCTTGCTGCTTTTTTCCACTGATTTCAAATATGCCATTATTTTTTCAGTCAGTCAATTATTTCCCAAGATGATTAGAGACAACTAGCCATTTCTGGAGGAACAATAGACAGAAAAGTATTACTCATAAAACTGTAATCTCCATATTTTCCAATACTGTGAACACGGGTGAATTTTATAGCTCATTGAACTCTGGGGTTTGAAATGGGTGCTCAAAACGGTCCCTTGCCCTTGGTGCCTAATGTGCCGGATGGCTGTGCAGATCTGGCCAGCATAGTGTGCAACGTACATACTGGCACTTCCATGCTTACGTGTCCATTCGTAACCAGCTGCTATAAAAAGGATGTGCAATAAATTCAAGCACCAATAGCTTGTTCTGTGAACTTATAATCCCTGTTTAATTTGTCTTGGATTTGTCAGCCTAAGCATAGAGGAGGCAATGGCCTAAGCCATTTGCAATGAGCTGCCAATAATACGTCATAAGTTCAGTGCGGAAAAGCACGGTCTCGTGTACCTCTTCTCTGCTTTCCTCATTATACAGCTTATTTAAGTGAAGTTTGAGTTAAATGTGAAGTCAGTGGTTTTATAACGAGGCAATTTTCCAATGAACCAAACTTGTATTTTGTCTTCATGGCCCCTGATTACTGTATTTATTCAATTATAAGGTGGTCACGATTATAAAGCAAGAGTAAAAAAAAACATCGCCAAATATGTATACTGAGCTTCGAATATAAGATGGGTATGACTTTGAGACTACAGACTTTGGGAAAAAAACCTCACCTTATATTCGAATAATTACGGTATATGGTTGCATGCCCGTCTTGCTAGTGCTTTAGGAAAATCATCCCACAATCTGAAGTGCTAGCACTAGTATGAAATACACATTCGAGCAAAAAAAAAAAAAAAAACTTCTCTCAATCATTAAAAGTACATGCTTTCAACAGGAATGCCTAGAGAAAACTGGCTTCTTGAGTCAGTCTCAGCCATATGCCTGGAGCACTTCCAGCTGTACATTCTTCACCTATGCGAGTTGTATCGTTGCATGCCCTGTCACCAAAACCAGCTCTGAAATGTCATTTTTCCAAGCAAGGGCAACTAGTGCTTCAGGAGCGGTAATACAGATTGTAAAACTTGCAGAAAAAAGAAATGGACGAGACAAGGTAGACTTATCCACTATCCTACACTATTCGAAACGGTTAATTCTCTCCCTCAAAAAAAAAAAAAAAAAAAAAAAAAAAAAAGAAAGAGAGAAGAGAAGAACTGTAAAAGGGCCGTGAATACAGAACAGAAGTTTCGTTCATTAAAAAGACTGCTCTGTCCTGAAAGTGGAACCAGCGGCGAAAAGGATGCAGGACAACAAGAGGAGGCACACACACAATGCCGCCAGACAGCAGCGGTGTTGTGTGTGTGCCTTCTCGTCCTGCCCTGCATCTTTTTCGCTGGTCCCACTTTAAGTGCATTATGAACCAGATGGCCAAGCAATTCACTTTTTTGCTTTGTCCTGATAACAATGATACTAATTTCCTTGCAAACATCAAGCTAATGATGGAGGTGTCGTGGAAAACAGATGGAGCAGTAGCAACTCCCCAGACACTCTGCGGTGATAGTATATCTGATGTCCCAGAATCTTGTTTGTGCGAACGCGGGCCACTGGCCACAGCCACTGGGCGATTGTCGGGGGTCCTCGAGTTCCTTTCGTGAATGTGTGCATACACACATTCACAGAGGAAGGGACAGACACACGAGCTGTTCAGCCCGTGTGCATTGCTCTCATCCTCAGTTTGTTTCACGAAATGAATCCACACCAGCCCGCTCAATTCACGAAGTCCCTGTAGTTCCGCTTCATTGTATTGTACCACTTGAATGCTAATGTGCAGTTCACACGGTGATAACTATGTTTTCAGTGCTCTATTGCATCACTTCTGCCCTTATACATCACTGTGGCATAAAATTTGACCAGTTTTTTATTTAAGCATCGCAAAATTAAGAATGAACACAATGTGCAGATGCTACCAAAAGTAATTAGAACACGGCCTAGTAAATTTACAAGAATTTCTTTTTCCGGAAACTGCCAAGTTGCACTGGTGTGCGTGGAGTCTCCTCCAATAGAAAAAGCTTCACGTAAACCGGTAATGGCTGTCATAAAGCCAGTTAGAAATATTTTGTGATATTCACAAACCCTTGCTCCAATTACTTACAATGGCACCTCTACAGTGTGAAAATAAACTGACTTGCTTACTTAGTTTTACTTGTTTTTATGCTGTTCTGCATTAATAAGAAACTGCTCCAGCCACAAGGTACATTTGCATCCTTGGCTCTGCAATCCACTGACAAACCCAGGCCAAAACTTGCTCTAACGCTTTAGTGATGCCTTAAAGCAACTCTATTGCATAAAAGATAGCTTTAAAATGAAAAATTCTTTGTATTTAGCAGTGCTGAAGCCATAAGGTATAAACACTGTATGGATTAACATTCGCCCAAACATAATTTGCATTACAAGCTGTGACATATTTTATGTATGAACGAAAGAGGTCTTATTTTGGCCAGGCTCGTGTGGCTGTGCCTGACAAAAGCAAAACTGCATGCAGGCCTTGTGGTTCCGGGGAAACGTCTAGCCTGCATGATCTTATCTGCTTTTGTTCTGGGGGGCTTATGAGGCCCATGCATATCGTGTTCTCCCCACTGAGCTGATATGAGAATGCGCCTATCCTACATGACGGGAAGTTGGAAATGAATATCCATACGTGGCCACAAGTTGTAAGCAAAAAGCCTCATGCGTCCCTCTACAAGGAAAGGCAGCAGCATTGGCAACATGGCTGAAAGATGACCTTAAAGTACGTCACCAAACATGCAATGCAAGTAACTAACAGGCCAGGACAAATGAAAGTGCAGCGGAGAAGAAAGAGGACCCGTGATTTACCGTGTGCGCACAGCGGGGGAGCGCAAGGGTGCTCTGGTGCCCATTGGTGTGGCCGCCACGGCACCACACTTGACTGAACTCTCGCCCTGCAGTACAGCAGTCATCAGCAAGCCACTGCAGCGCTCTGTGAGGTGCCGAAGAAGATGGCAGCATCTACGGTACCAAAAGAAAAAAACCTTAATACACAAGGATACTAAAAATACAAAACACTTTGCATTCCTAGATGTAAGCATGCAGTGTCCGTGCCGTAGTTTTCTTCCCTCTGTGAATTTCAGCAAACTATGACTGGAGATTTTTCAGCAAGCATAGTTTTATTGTACTTTTGACTTTTAAGTAGCAGCAGCAGCCACTACATGCCTACCATACTTTAACAAAAAATATCTTGAACTTTTTATTTACAGAATGCTTCTTGTGGAAACATTTATTGATGCATCACACCTGTGAGGTCAACGTGATAAGTGGATGACAAGGGTATCAGCATCTAATGCGGCAAGCGTAACTGGCATGTAGTGAGCTACCAACGCTGTGCTTGATTACCTAAGCACATTGCTGCCTGACAGACATATGAGTAAGCACAGCTTATACTAAGGTGTTGTTAGAAGGCTTCATGGACGAGGAATCGCAGTCAGCGCCACATCCCACGCCGGCTTTGTGACGCTCATCTGTGGCACACGCCTGGCACTCGTGCAGACACACTGGGCCACACTGCAGGCACACCAGAAATACCGGCACCTGTAAATCACACGTCCCTTGTGAGAACTGTCTCTGCCCCACATGAATATTGACTTCCAACACATGCAAAAATGAAATCGTAGCCGTGAACGTAGCAAATAACCGCACCAGCAATGGGCAGCTGGCAGAAGCGGCCTGCAGGTGCTTCCGAAATGGGCTGTCAGTGGTGTCCCCACTGACAGCGCTCACGGCCTATACGCACGCACCAGACGTTTGAGCATGCCTGAAAGACCAGGCTGTAAAACGTCGTTTTTTTCCCAGGCCCGCACCCAATTTGAACATTCAGCCTCGAAATTTCAAGTGTGGCCCTTTGCTGGTCCTATGCAAATTTAACTTTTGAATGTCAGTGTTGCCCACAATTGTAAGAAAGCACCAAAATCATGAGGCTGAGGAAATTTTCATGTGGCAGTTACTGCTAAGATTTTTTTTTCTTTTTACACTTATTCTGAGTGAGCCCGTGCAACAGTGACCTTTTAAAACACACTCTGGATTCATTTTCTTAAAGGGGCCATGAAGACAGAACACAACCTTGTTTTATTTGAAGAACTAGGTTTGCATATCTTGCTCACTTTCATTTCGGCACAAAAGGACATTTTCTTAGAAAAAGGTTTCAGATATTCTCAGTCCCACTAAAAAGGGTCCCATAACGAAACAAGAACAGTAACGCTACAAACATCATTGGGAAAGCTATAACAGAAACAGCGCAATCTGCGTGGTGGTGCAATTACACGGGACCAAAGACCACACTGCAATCGCATAATCAAGTCATTAGGTGGTAACTTGCAGGCTGGTCCCCATGCCATCGCAGGGAGAGTGCGAGAAAGTGGCTCGTGAGTAGGCACTCATTCCTATTCTTCATGGTTATCCGGCTTAATTGTTTGAGGTTTGCATTAAAATTGGCACAACTGTAATTCCCACACGGGAATCTGTCAATCAAACCAAACTAGTATTCTGTCTTCATGGTGCCTTCACGTTTTCCCACAGTGCTTTTCCACTTCTAGCAGAACATGTTTCTCCATCACAGAGCATGATTGTCTCGGAAAATGAGAGCTACGAGCACACGGAACTGTGCATCAAGAGGAAGCACTGCACTCTTCTGGGAACTTGCCCATTCCAGCAGGGATGACCAGCACCAGAGTGCCACTTCTGTTTTTGACCGGTGAAAGTGATGAATCACACTTTCTGTAGCAACCAGCTTATGCCAGTTCACGATCATGCTGCATGATCCTTCTCCAAAGTTTTTTATGTTGTGTTTCAAACACACACCGATTTGTTGAAAGGTTGCATGCAGTGAGCTGCACTGCAAAGATTCTCCTTTGTTACGCAGTTTGTGGTTCATGAAAATGACATTTCTGCTTCACAAAATGATGTTACTTTGAGAATTCTTTATGAAAGAATAAATGGTTGGCATCCTTGTTAGCAATAAAAGCCTCTACCTTATGCCAACTAGCAAGCTTCACAAGAGATAAGCTTAAAGGCCAACTGCACTCAAATTTCACCCCGACAAAATTTATTTTTAATGTGTAGTGAGTACCGCCAAATAAGCTGGGAAACGAGTGGTAGCCCCCTGAAACGCTTCGTTAATCAGTTAGAAGAATTTAAAACAGCTCTGCCACAGCCCACGCTGCACCTGCCGGCAAATTGCGTAAACAGCTGTGACGTGCCTGAGACGCTCCGGCGGTCCGGGGCTTCTTCCTCTGGCCAGCCACGGAGCTGGAGAACCGGTCAAGCTCTGCTGCAAACGCTTCACCCATGTGCTTCCCCATGCACGCGTAGAGCTTGCACGCAGGCTTGCTCCCGAGCTACTGACCGTCCGGCCGCTCGCTGGACGGCTGCAACGTCACTGCAATGGCCGTGCTCTCCTCGATTTCGGTTTCAAAATCACCAATAATTGCTGACCGCTTTCGGCGTCCATGCACGTATTTCAGCTGTTGTATTTTGCATCTTGCTTTCTTTTTTCAGCAGACTATATGGAAATAGTGGTGCAGTTTGAGTGCAATAGTCCGTTTCAGACTTATTTTGCAAAAACTTATTGGATCTTTCATGCCACATCCTGTCATCCGATGCACCAATAAATGGCTGCAAATTTCACTTCAATCTGTCACATAGTCTTTCTGAAGCCTTGAGAAGCAATGAAAATCTTCAGTACGGCACTAATGAACACAGATAGGTGATAGGCAATATGCTGCATGTTTAAACTTTCCTACACACTGTGTCCTGTGCGCAGCAGGAAGGCATTGTTGGTGAGTCCTGTAGCAGTAACAATTACTGCCTCTAAGTTTTGTTTACATTACTTTACAATACGACTTTTTTTTGTTATGCACACACTTTGATGAAAAAAGACAAGGACACCAACCACAAGTTAGTTGATCTTAAAGGAACTTAACGTGTCAGCTCCCATACAAAAGCCTTGGTCACAATAAAATCTTGAAGGATCAGCTTACGTACATTTCACAGTGCTGCGCAGGTAACTAGTGTAGATCGGCAGCAGGTTTCCGGCTCTCCGATTTAGTGTGTGTTCCGTCGTCTGTATGTGAAGTGATTCCAGTAACAGGCATGAGGTAGCATTCCTTTCTTTTGTGAGGACGCGTGCAGCAGACCAGTTGATTGTGTGGATGTGGTATCGCAGTGCTCGGCAAGGGTGCTTGTTGACACGTGGTTCTTGTGAACGTGAAGGACCAATCGCAAACAGAGAAGTATCCAGGAGTTGTCTACGCGTCCTCACAAAAGAAAGGAATGCTCTCTCACTAGCCCCAGCTAATCTGCGACCCATTTCCTTCACATATTCTGTTGGGAAGTTATTGGAACACATGGTACAAAATCGCTTTTCCCTGTATATCGAAGATAATGGGCATTTCCCAACAAATATATATAGATTCCGCCCCCATCTATCCACACAAGATATCCTGCTGCAACTTAAAGAAGAAATAATAGACAGGCTTTCCAATTCGCACAAAAGATGCATACTAGCTTTGGATATCAAAGGAGCCTTTGATAATGTCAACCACCAAGCCATTCTTCGTGGACTAACATCAATTGACTGTGGACAGAGGTTATATAAGTATGTTGCAGCCTTCCTGACAGGACGCGTGGCAACCATCGGAATAGGCCACCTCCGTTCAAGAACATTTAAAACAATACCAAAGGGCACTCCACAAGGTTCGGTGAAATCACCGCTCCTATTCAATATAGTAATGAAAGATCTCCCTCGAATACTCAATGACATCCCACATCTACGGCATGCGCTTTACACGGACGACTTGACCCTTTGGACCCCCACGGGATTAATGGGGAAGCAACAAGATGCCCTTCAATTACCCATCGACAAGGCACACGAATACCTTCAAGCCCGAGGCCTAGAATTTGCCCCAGAGAAGTCAGCTCTGCTTACTCTAATATCTGGGAAAGCTACGCAGCGCAAGAAAAGCATCCCTGAGCCCGAGCTAACAATACAGGGCAAACCAGTTCCCAGTGTGCCCCATCTGCATATTTTAGGGCTTGTGATTCCCAAAAATGGCTCAGGAATGCATACAATTGCTCCTCTCAACCGCACTCTCAGCCAGCTAATGCACCTCATACATCGGGTGTCGAAAGAAGGTTTGGCTTGCTTGAGTCGGATACCCTGCGCATTATATACAAGCACTGCTCATCAGCAGGGTCGCATATGGCATGCCCTATCTTGCCCTTAAAACAATAGAGAAGGTCAGACTGAATGCTATAATTCGACAAGCTTACAAAATCGCCTTAGGACTACCATCAAAGACATCAACGAAAAGGTTGCTGAAACTGGGAATACATAATAGTTGGGAGGAGATAGGAAGCACACCGAACCCCTCAGCTTGAACGACTGAAGTTAACTCACACGGGAAGGACGACTTTAAGACAGTTAGGATATGTGACGCCACCCATGCAAGACCACAAGACACGTGTTCCATTAGAGATTCGACAGCACATTCGAGTTCTACCGATACCAAGAAACATGCACCCCATTCATAACAAGGCACACCGCATCGCTAGAGCTACAGCCGTGAATGCCAAGTATAGAAATAACCCAACAATAAGATTCAGCGACGCAGCCATCTATCCAAATCAACCAGCACACGTTGTGTGCGTTGTAACGCGGCCGGTCAGGAAATGACAGCTATGTCTGTACGTACAACCTCAACAGAAGCTGCAGAGGAAGTTGCGATTGCCCTGGCTGCCACGACCAGCAAGGACTTTATAACTATACTAACTGACTCGCAAGCGGCATGTCGAAGTTATCAGCGGGGGCGCATCTCTACACCAGCACTGACCATTCTGAAAAATATTGCAGAGCTACCTGATATGGAAATGGTCTGGGTTCCTGGGCATGAATCCATCGACGGTAATGTGGCGGCTCACACCGCTGCCCACGCGTACATACACCAGGCCATTACCCGAGATGGAATGTTCTCCGCTGACACCAAAACGAACCCACTTCTCCGGTATTCAGACGTCCTGGAACATTGTAGGCTCGGCAGAAGAAAATTTCCACCACCTCATCCTCGGTTAACCAGAGAAGAAGCCAACACTCTTCGGCGATTGCAGACAAATTCTTATCCCCACAGCACCCTCCTCCATTCCATCTACCCAACTCAGTATCCCTCCCTTTGCAATTTCTGTCCAACGCCTGGCACCCTGTACCACCAGGTATGGGAGTGCCAACCAACTCCAAACCTACCCCCAATCCCCGTCCCAACTTTTGAGCAGTGGATGGCTCGTCTGGTCGACCCGGACCTTGGACACCAGCAAGAACTGGTCAAGAGGGCCTGGACGGCAAGTCACAGCCTGGGTATCCCAGAATAAGGATGCCCTCAA
>NW_027526295.1:285796071-285921071 GCF_048455015.1 Haemaphysalis longicornis | reverse complement strand
CGCTGCTGGCCCTTTTCTCGGAGTACGTAACAGGGTGCCTACCGTGCACTCGCGCAAGCTTTGCGAGCCCGGCCGAGAGCTCCCGTGCTGCACGAGCACGGTTAGCGCGACCTCGTTTGCGGGCCGGCAGCCGGTGCGCTCCCCCGGGAAACTCGGCGATTGCCTTTCTCGCCGAGAGGACTTCAAGGGCAGGCACCGCGCGCGATCGTAGCGCGCGCTTTCCACCTGCGTCATCTCCCGAAGGGCCGCCTCGTCAGGGGTCACACAACTGCGTTTGTTTGCCGGAACGCCGCGCGGTATGAATCGGCAGCGTCGTGCTTCGCCACGTCTCCCGCCAAGGCGAGCATGCGCGCGGTGGAAACATGCGACGTGTACGGGAAAGTGGTCTTCGGGTTCGTGCCGCGTGCGCTCGTAAATTCGCAGACTCGCGCTTAGGTGAGAATCGCGGATCAGATGCAACGTTTGGTGCGTCACAAACGATCACGCGGGATTGCTCTACCGTCCGCAGTGATATGAATTAACCTGGACTTTCTGACGGTACCATTTTTGGCCGCGCTCCAAAAGTGGGCAGCTCCGCAGATTTCGCGTAATTGGATTTCGCTTGAAGGGCTTTGTGATACGTCACCGCCGCGTCAGAAGCAAGCTCTCGCTTACGAGATGTGATCAGGAGGCGACCGTTATCTGTACTTGCCCCAATTGTCGTTATTGCGCCCGTTTTCGAGTAAAAGCCAATTTGCCCCTACATAAGTATATTGCGTCAATTAATAAATATGTCGCCCAATTTCTCCCGGACGATTTACCGTGAAAATATTTATGGTCGCAAATATGGGAGCAAAATTTTCCACAAGATCTTATGTCACCGCTTTAATAAGCTGGGTTGCTCCGCTGGCGGCCAAAGAGAATGCTTGCTTGGAGGAGGCATGCCTTTAGATAATTGCCAGAGCATCACAACAGGCATCGGAAGAAAGTTTGTCTTCTCTTGCCAGCCTTCACGAAATTCCGTGCTGTCGCGAAGAAGTACGCAGTGGATCTGAAATCGTGGCATGGCCGAAATGACCTACCTGTCCAAACTACACATATTGAGCAAGTTCGTCAACGAGCTCTATCGCTGTTCACATTTTCTTCGCACGCATGACCTTTTCTGATCCTTACTTCTGAAAACGTGTTACCACTGCGAAAATACTTTTAAACGCACAAGCCGACAGGACGTGTTTAATGAAATACCTGACTCCGTATTCACTAAGACTACCTCAGGGAAATTGTTCCACACCCCTAAAAAAGGGATGGGGGGGGGGGGGGGGACGGGGGTGTTTCGCTCTGACGCACCCACCATGCCGCGTCCACGTGCGCTCCGGCTGGAATTCAGTCGGCATGCAAAACGCGATTTGGACTGTCAGTCCGTGTCAGCTGAGCCGGCTGCTTGTTCGTAAATTTACGTCTCCGCAGAAATCGGAGATCCTTACAAGGCGCGCCCACCATCTTCCTCGGGTTGTTGCGATCAGCAAAGATGACCAATAAATTTTTCTCTGTTTCTCCATCGCGAAGAGGCTGCAGCATTTTGGTAACGACTAGGGTAATCGTGCATTTTCACAGTGGGATTGCATCCCCGAGTGCCAGTGGCTTTGCTCGGTGGACGCTGTTACCTCCGAGTCGTGCTCGTCGTATCAAATCGGCGGCGGAAAAGTTGCGTGATATCGACGTCACAGTCACACCTCATTTGTGACTTTTCCGCCGCCAGTCGCGTCGTTGGGCTTCTACATCGCCGCATTCCTGCAGGAGCGGGAGGCGGCACGTTTGTAACCACGCCACTTGGCGCCTCGACGGACGGCCGGTCGACTTACATCCCTGCGGTTTCTGCTCCTTTGATGAGCGCTGCAGTGGTTTCGCTCGCCTTGCTGCCTTCACCGCTGAATGATGACGATGACTTGCACCACGGAGTGTTCCCCACAACAGCGCCGACGTACCATCCCGATCACGCCTTCCCTTGCTACCTCGGGAGTGCTCGAGGCCGTAACCAACGGGGAGGTCGGCTACAGCCAGTCATGGGCCCGCCCGTAACCAGTAAAAAGCAACAGTGTTACAGTTACCTAAGTAAAAAAAGTTGGTTACGAATTTTTAAAAGTAACTTGTTAGAGTTACTGTGAAAATGTAACGTCATTACTTTTTCCTTGCTGTATAAAACTGAGTAATTGATCACTAACAAATTATATAGTGCTTTAGTATACATTTAATTTAAGGCGTGCGGGTTCTAAAAATCGCATGTGGTAGAATCCTTGGCGAAGGGAACTTAGAAGGTAGAACACTCAAGCCCAACACAAACAGTACGCCTCAACTTTTATGTTGATGCGCCTTTGGTGTCGGGGAATTTATTTGCAAAACCCATTCTAACTAGGGTTGAGTCGTTCCTCAACGTTTGCATGCGAGGAGAGCTTCCCTCTTTTCGGAGGTATAATTTTTTTGTCTCTTTTCGCTCAAGATGAATGAATAGCTTTGGACATCGCCTGACCTCCGATCTTGCTCCTCTGCAGGAAAGACGGTCCGTCCTCACGGCGACCTCCTCTCCAGAACTGCGAGGGGAGCCGTGTTGTGCAAAGAGAAGAATAAATACTGGATAGTTTCGAACTACGAGTTTTGCGCCCGCATCATACGCCTCCGTGTCGTGGGCCAGAACAGATAAAAAAAGCAAACGCTGAAAAGCGAAATCCAAGAATAAAACGAACTGGGGGGTTTATTTACTTTGGATTGCACGTGGTTAATTTCGGAAACGCCCGAAATCAGTTCCCAGTGGGAGCGGGAAACAAAAGCGACATCACGGCGCACATTTCTCTTCAACCCGGCGGACCAATGTGCAACTTGGGCGTGTACTTTCTGAAATCTTAGTAGTGAGCCCCGAAGATCACTTGAGGTACATCAATCCCTACGAACATTTTGGCGTCTGCACAGTGGCGACAGGAATTTAGAAACGCGTTCTATTTTTACTTTGGTGTTTCATTCTTTTTTTAACAATTGAACATTTGTTTATTTACCCGTGCAGTAAATGGCCGGGAATCACGGAGGAGGAGGAATAAACGTTTATTGTGCACACCACGATGTGCTCAGCCTCCCAAGTACAGGAGGCCGCGAGTCCGAGCTGCGTCCAGAGCTCGTTAAAAAAGCTGAATTATGTAGCAGCTTGACTGGCCTATCGGCCCCGCTGGTCAGTGGCAGCGGGTGGAAACTTGTGCGATTGGTACAAAAAGTCGCAAAATAATTATGCAAATGATATCCTTATTGCCAGCACGTGCATCATTCAGGGAGAAAAAAAAAGGCAGAAATACAGGGCTGATTACGCAACGCTTACCACAAGGTGACAAAAGGGGGGGGGGGGGGGGGCGAAGGGAGTGGCGTACGTGCTGATCGTTAAATGCATGTTCGGAAACTTACCCAAGTGGTACAGAGTCTACAGACAGGCGCAAAATTAATTTATACAAAAGGTAGCCTCAGCATTCAGCGCACAGCACAGACTACAGCCCTTACAGCTGTCAGCAAGGTAGGGTTAACGTCAGCAGAGAAGCGGAAAAATCAAGATGGAAATACAAAGCTCAGAACTAGGTAAAAGGATGACAAGAAGAAAAGCAAGAAAGAGTGGCGGTCGAATTGATCGTAAAAGTATGTTCAGTCTACTTAAAAAAGAAAGACATAAAAACAGTAGACAGTACTAACAGGCACTTCAAACAACCGTAATGGGCGATATACAAATCACAATGTAAAAAAAAAAACAAGGAATCACAATGAGGCAACCAACAACCGCAGTTTTTTCAGCGTGCTTCGTTTCTTTTTTTTTTTTTTTTCTTTTATTAAGCGTGCTTCGTCGAACGTCCACATTCTTTGCATGTGCGGGTGACCTATTTTACACACTTTCCAAACCGCACTTGGAACGCGCCAAACGTCCGGCGTTCTGCATTGGCACGCATGCGCATTGCGATGTAATGTACAGCAACACTTTGTACGTTGTTATACCGCTTCTGCAGTTCTCTTTTGTAGCCTTGAATTAGCCTTACGTCGAAGAACTGCAACGTTTGTACTCTACTGTTCGTGCGGAACAAACAGAAAGCGGGCGCTTGAAATTCGAGGTTGTTTGAAATTCGAATCTACGGGGCATTGTCTTACTTTGGCAACTTGTTTCAGAGTTCACGTAGGCCCCCACAAGACTGCTAGTTGTATGCCCTTCATAACAGCTGGTCGGCGGGAAAGTAGCAATGTGGCTGAAATGGCACTGGTTTTATAACTGTACATATTGTGCTCGTCCCAAGTTTGGTTTCGCCAGGGACATCTCGGTTTTCTACACCGGCTGTAGGAACTGCTCCATCGCGTTCACCTTTTACAACCAGCTGAACTCGTAGCAGCAAAGATGGTGCGCCTGAAACGAATGCAGTAGTAAAAAACAAGACGTTGCTTCGGCTCAATCAACCAGAACCCCTACAACATTACTTAATGAAAGCCGCCGCGTCTCTGAGCAAAAAAGAAAAAAAAAGAAAAGCCTCGTAAACTCAAGAAAATAAGTTTACTTTTCTACTTCACGACTTCATTTCGGCCACAGAAAGGCCCCCCTTGTTGAAACAATGTTTTCATCCCCCCCCCCCTCGGGGTGAATCTTTTCGTGTTTCTCTCTCTCCCTCTCTTGCCCCAACCACCCCATCCCATCACCTCCCTTTCCCGTGCACAGTGGGAGTCTGCGCTGACCAGCTGAATTCAGCACAGGACCCCGGCTTCTGGACTAGGGAGACTGATAAATATCAGCCACTATCCGATTAACTCACCATTTTTGCTCAATAAAGAAGCTTCCTCCTCCTCCACTTCCATCTTCGCTATTTCATAACTAAACAACTCACAAGTCCTGGCCAATCCCCCTCTGTGGGTACGAGCCTTTAAATAAAGGTGAATAAGAACAAGACCATGATGTTTTGCCACCATCGCCGCCACTATGGCTTCGAGACGGCGATGATGATGATCATGATACCTTCGGTGTTTCTGGTACGTACACACAAGGGGGGATTGGCCAGGTCTAAATTACTGTTTGTACTTCGACAGGCCTTTAAAATATTCATTTATTTCCAGAAAAAAAAAAACCGGAAAGCTTGCTGCTATAAGCCCGACGCGATGGCTTTCGTCCGAAGTGGCGCAACGCAAAACGTGCCCTACCACTTCCGCGCCCCACCAGCCTGTGAGGGTTAACACCCGGCACCAGAACTGTTTCCGGGGGGCGTTTGTTCCGACTAGTTATTCGTGCGCAATCTCGGCGCCCTACGAAGAAAACCCGGCACGCGCCTCTCTCCGGTCGCCGCGTCGCTGGTGAGTCATCGAGCTGCCCCGGCTGCGCGGACAACGCATCGTCCCCGCCTGCTGCGCTCATGCGGGCACCGCCGCCGCCGGCCCTTCCTCTTAGCGCTCTCCCTCGGCTGCGATGATTAACTTGGAATCGGCGTGGGCAGGCAGATATGAACCATACGGACATTATAAACAAGCCTCGAAGATAATCCCGAACATTGCCACGTGTATCCTGGATGGCGCTCGTTTTTCTGTAATTATTTCGCATAGACGAACCTTATGCGTTACTCAAACAGATTTGGTCTTACAAATGGCTGCAGGCGTCGACCAGTCGTGCACTTTGGCGTGGCAGCCTTGTCACGGCTGCTCGTTTGCCTTCGTAAATGAAGAGGAAAAAGAGGCGCCGGACTCCACCCACTGCTGCCGCGTTGTTTTTTTTTTTCTCTCGGATCAATGAGAAACGAAACTGGTGACGGCCGCTCCCATTATACACATTTGAGTTTTAGGACTGCTATCCAGGAGTGACATATTACACTGAACATGAGTTGTGCGCTGTGCGGACGCGCAGCATCTCTGCCTATCGCACTGAGGCACGGGTAAAACGGTTTTCACACGAGCAACGGGTTGCAGTCGTGCACTGAATTACGTGTTTTGGTCGTTTAGGTTGAGTCCCTACTCCCTCGGCATTCGCTACTCCGGGCGTGGCACCCTTACCGCAGTAATGTGTGGGAGAGAGAAAAAAACTAATGAAGAGCAGCGATGTTAGCCGAGCCGTCGTGCTGGCTTGCTACGCTAGACGAGACAAGAAAAACAAAAAGGAAGGGAAAAGTGAAAACGAAAAGATGTCACTTGATGCACTAAAAATTTTAAATCACAGAACTCGTCCAGTTCTGTGCTGAGGAGAAATTCCAAGAGAGCTTTGATTGCCCGTGTAGCCTGATGTGTGTGAAGAATGAATGTGCGAAATGCAAAGCTGTGAGAATTACACCCAACCGCCACAGCATTCCGTACCCTTACCTAGCTCTCTTAGCGTTGTTAGTACGTACAAATACCTCGGTGTTCACAAAGCAATAACCTGGTCGCGGGTTCGAATCCCGGCCGCGGCGGCCGCTTTTCTGAAGGAGGAGAAAAACAAGATACGAGATTTCGGCGCACATTAAAGATCCCGAGGTGATCAAAATTAATCCGGAGCCCTCCACTACGGCTCGTCTCATCGCCTGCGTTGCGTCGGCGCGTTAAATCCTACAATCAGAATCAGACACCTCTCGTTGCGAACGCATGTTGATTACGTAACCAGTGACGCTAACCGCATGCTCGGCTTCATGCGCCGTGACTTTTCTCCAGCCCCTATTTCTTTATAACTACTGTTGTGCAAAGCCCTCGTCGGATTTAAACTAGAATCTATTTGGGACCCTCATTCATTATACCTTTCTAACTCCGTTGAATCTATTCGGGACCGCACTGCCCGATTTACTGTGTGCAACTGCTTTCGAACATCTAGCGTACCTTCAGTTAAGATACATTTACAGCTTCCTGAACTTTCAGTAAGAAGGATAATAGCGCGCACGGGCCTTTAGCATAAAATTCACTTTACTAACCCTGGCATCACTGCGCCACCTTTTTCAGTTCCTTCACATTTCCTCGCGTGAAGGAACGTGATGGACGGCAGTTCAAGGTTGAAATTCCGTCCTGCGCTTCAATTCCTTCGTACCGAAAACTGCATCGGAATGGAACCACCTCCCCGCCCCGATCGCCAACATCAGTGATCCTCCATCATCATGACTTCACCCCGATTAACACATACGGAGAGGTGCTGAGATGGTTCAGAGAAACCAGAAGACAGTACCCAGGACCCCACTCCAACCTCTCTAGGCAAGAGGCAGTGATCCTCAGACAGCTACAAGTGCGCGCGACGTGGACCCCGGTGTGGGCCAAACACGTGCATCCCGAACTACAACCCAGTGACGTGTGTGTGCTATGTGGTGTTACTCGCGCTACTATGGCGCACATGCTATGGACATGCTCAGTGACCCCGGAACCCACGGATGTGCTTCCTCCTCACCTTGCTCGTGCGGTGTGCAAGGAAGACTTTGACTCCCAACGAAGGGCCGTCCAGTTTGCTCTGGAGGCCCTCCAACGCCAGCAATCGAGGGCGCTGCCTCCCCTTCAGGAGGCTGGTACCCCTGATCAACTTCTAGCCGGCCAATAAAGATGTTGTTCTCTCTCTCTCTCATGACTAGAAAGCCGTATCAAACATTTCTTAAAATTCGAATTACTCTCTCCTTTCTGCAACGCCCTAATTCTAATAAATAAATAAACAGACAAGTAGTGTACAATACTGTGTGTCGCTATGTGTGCATCGTAGCAGCGGCCTTGAAAACTTCAGGCTCGTAACAAATTCGCACGGAGACCAAAAACGGGAGAGAGAAAAAGCGAAGTTTGGCCAGCAGCAACGGCGAAGAATCGAGCGGCAAATTCGGTGATATTTTTTTCTGGGCAGCCAACGCAACTCGTCTTCGGTTCAGCCGCGGTTCGTTCTTTTCACAAAGCAACTGCGTAAAATTAAATTACCCAATCTTTGTCAGTGCGATATTATTCTGTTTTCAAGCATCCGCTCAGTGAAATTCAGGCGTATAGTAACCGCACTGTTTTAAGTAAAGCAATTCTGGACAGGTAAAAAAAAAAAAAAACCTGCACTGACACCGCGACACATTGGTCGCTGGCGCTTGGCAGGGTATACGGCTTACTCACTGCTCATTGTATCTGTAAAGACAAAACAAATAAAAAGGTTATACCCTTTTGTATTACGTTGGTTGACGTGTTGGCAACAGGATGCCAATATTTCCCGTGCGATCGCCCGCTGTTCGTCCTCCCGTTAATTGTTATGAGTATGACACGGTGGTGCAAATAAACTGGACTCCAACATGATGTCTTCTTTCCGGCCTGCCGGCAACGTAATGGCAGTAATTGCTGCGCGTGTGTACTTTGCTGAAACCAATTCATGCTCTACGAAATTGCTATGATACGACAGTTTTTATCTTGGTGTAGCAGGAACCTTGTCACGACTGCCAAGCATTCAAATAGCTGCAAATACACTGTCGGTCAGGAACATTCACGGTGTACACGTTGCGCCAGAAAGTGGTTGCTGCGGGTGAAAAATATTTGCATTACAGACTTTTGTCGTGTTTCTCTTGTAGAATATGTATGTATGTATGTATGTATGTATGTATGTATGTATGTATGTATGCACGACAGAAATAAGGGTTGGCAGTCAAGAAAACCTCGGAAAGCAAGGGGGAGGATGTGGTAGGTCATTGAAACAGATAAAGAATTTAGAAAGAAAGAAAGTGGAGAAAAAATGCCCGCCGGGTGGGATCCGAACCCATGACCTCCAGAATACTGGTCTGGTGCGATGACCACTACGCTAACGGCGGGGCGATTTTCCCCTACACTTTCTGGGGTATTTACGTAAAGGTATTTTTGTTTTCTGTGCTTGGAAGTTGGGGGTGGTAGCCAGCGCCACTCGGGGTTAAGGGGACCTTCTTTTTAACCCCCGGGCCGTGACTCGAGTGTCCGACATGTCGAGAGTGGTCGACCAGCGTTGAACCCTCTTAAGCTACCTACCTTTGGCACCAATACTGCCAGAACAGAGGCCCTCGCTAAGCATGTCGCGAATCAGAATAAGAAATGAGGGGCTCGTTGAAAATAAGACAGAAAATAAGGGTTGGCAGTCAAGAAAACCTCGGGAAGCAAAGGGGAGAATGTGGTAGGTCATTAAACAGATAAATAATTTGGAAAGAGAGAAGGAAAGTGGAGAAAAAAATGCCCGCCGGGTGGGATCCGAACCCACGACCTCCACAATACCGGTCTGGTGCGATGACCACTACGCTACCGGCGGGGCTATTTTCCCCTCTACTTTCTGGGGTATTTATGTTAAGGTATTTTTGTTTCCTGCACTTGGGGGTGGTAGCCAGCGCCACTCGGACTACTCGGGGTGAAGGGGCCCTTCTTTTTAACCCCCGGGCCGTATGTATGTATGTAGGATGTATGTATGTATGTATGTATGTATGTATGTATGTACGTACGTATGTATGTATGTATGTATGTATGTATGTATGTATGTATATGCGTACGTATTTATGTATGTACGTATGTATGTATGTACGTACGTACGTACGTACTATGTATGTACGTGCGTACATGTGTGTGTGTGTGTGTGCTGCGTGTGAGTGCGTTTGTGTGTGTGTTGGTCAGCTCTTTTATAGATTCAAACATCGTATCGTTTCACCTTTAAAACTGCCAATTTTCATGGTATGAAAGCCAGCCTTCAATCAATTCCCAATCACACTCCCAAAATGAGCCATGCAGGGCTTCGCTTTGAGTGAGGCGCAACGAAGCCGTCTTCGCAAAAATACCTCCGACATTATACACATACACTTGTAAATTCTGCATAGAGCCCTACACTCTCTACCACATGGTATGGGAGTGCCGCCACACACCATCCCTTGCCCCAAATCCAAGTCCTTCATTTGAGCCGTGGGAAGGTCGGTTGACCAGCTCCAACCCGGTAGACTGGACTAGGCAGGCCGCCAAGACCCAGGGCTTCCTGGATTAAGGAGGTCCCCCATCTGGAGGTCAACTCAACAACACGGAGAGCTCCATTAAACGTTTATTCCTCCTCCTCCTTGGCTGAAGTCAGCCGGCTACTTCCGCGGTTTCCGCACTGACCTCTTCAAGACCAAGCTTGTTTTTAAACTTTTCCCGCGAAAGTAAACAAAAAACCGACGACGCTATGGAGGCATGGCGAAGTTGCATGTTTACGAGCAAGCGCAGGCTGCAGATACCGCGAAAGCGCACCGGAAGCCAGCAGAGGATGTGCGTGGCTCCACTCCGCGTATGAACAATAGGAAGTCAGACGATATCCACCGCCGTATAAGAAGATCCGCCAGAAACGAACGCCGATGGCGCTGAATCGCCGTTAACACGAGGAGAGGCGAGTGTGCGATGGCGTAACAATTCAGCAGGCGGCAGAGCTAGTTTCCCGAAGACGACACCACCGAGAGATAAGTAGGGCCTCTACCACGGATCTTGCTCCGTGGCCTCTACGCTGAAGTTTTTCAAAAACATGCAACTGGGACGATTGGTGCTTTGAGCGGCCAAGGTGGTATGACGTCGCTGTGTGGAGTCGAAGATAACCAATGTCATGGCGGAGGGGTCGAAACTGCATATGTGCAATACCTCGGTGCTTTAGCGGCTGCGGGGTTGTGCGTCACACCGCGGCATTACAGAGGGACGACCTTTTGTCCGGTCACCGGTGATATGATCCACCGGCAGGAAGCTGACGAACGCCTGCCTGGCGTTTAAACGAGTGATTAATAAACCGGCAAGCTTCAAAATAAACGCCAGATTACGCGCGTGCGGCTCCATCCCCCCCACCCCGAAACAAGTAAAAAAAGGAAGAGAAAAAAACTGTGGTTGATTCCTCTGGCATAGGAATCGGTAAAACACGAAAGTGAAATGTGCAGCAAAATCTGCAGGTGAGCATGATTTGCGGGTCGGCGGCTGTCTTGTGGGTGTGCTTGGCGAGTGACGTCCTGCTGGCGGGTCGCTTCGGCAAAGGTGTACTGGCGTCATTCACGTGACCGATATGACGTCAGTGAAATCTTAGTGGATTTCGGCATAAAACACTTTTGCGTTAAAATATAAAACCCAAAAAACAAACAACCCGAAGTATAACGTACTCTTTAGCACTAAAGGTTGCTTCCCCGGAAGAAGACCGTGTCTGCAGGGGTGCACCCTTTACAGGCTGTTTGCTTCGATGTATCGGCGTCACTTCCGGGACAGATATGACGTAAGTGAAATATTCATGAATCCTGGAATAAAACACTTTCGTGTTAAAAAGATAGAATTGTGGTGGAGGGAATTCGTGAAGCGCGTACGTTCGGACGCATTTAAACTAAAACCAGCCATATATATACCGCACCCCGAAAAAAAAAGCTAAACTAAGTTTGGCACGAAGTCTGTATACGTGACCGTTTTTTCCCAAACGGTCTGCAAGGTGTTCAGCTTTCTAAATGTTTGGCATTTGTAGCCTTTCTATGCGATTAGTTCGGATCCCCTGCTACAGCTCTAGCGTAGAACCCGCAGTATCGCCTGTGCGCTGTGCCTATACGCGAGAGGAAACAAGCTTGCCGAGTGCACCGAACCTAGCTTTGGGACGAACATATGCGCTGCTTCATTTGTCGTGCACCACATACGCTGCAGAACAAAATGTACACATCGCGAAATGCTGTTAAAGAGACTCGCGTTCATACGACATCTCTAAACCGACTGCACCGTGAACCGAAACTCCTGCCCCCTTTTTGCTTGTTACGTTAAGTGGGTCTCTCTGCCGAAGTGGCAACAAAACAGCGAACTCGCAGAAGGAGCTGCTGCGCACATTAGTTTACACGTGAGAGTTGACAGCTAGCGTGCGCTGTATACTTCCCGTTGTGACATGTATGCCTGCAGCCATGCAGGGCATAGCACCATAGAAGCCACACCAGAGTCCGTCAACTGAGGGACTCTGGCCACGCCTAGACTCCCCTGTATATATGGTTGATCTAGTTGGTTAGCAAACCATTTTTATCTGCCCGGTGAAGTGCGCGCAGCCGGCGTCACAAATAGCCCCCAAAACGACCCGTCGCCCTCGTTCCTCGTTCGGCCAGTGTGATGTCGGTAGGTATGGGGCTGCTTAGATTTTTAAATTCGAACCTTCATTGGTGAGCACCACCCCTCCCCTCTCTCTTCTCCCGCTTTTCTGCGTGGTTCTGTTACTACTATACTCGGTTACAACTCAAGAACGGCACCACCTCATGTAGTGTATCACTCCGCCAAAGCGCCGGACCCGTGACGTCAGTGCGCGCGCGTTTTGAAAGGGGTTTGCTATGAATGCGTGATATCGTCTGCCTTGTCTCACGCAGTTTGTTTGCCGTCACTGGAGTCGTTTATAAGCATATTATGTCCAAAAAATCACGGGAACGGCTCACGCCATGTTCAAAATATTCCCAGTAACGCCCTACTTGCGCTGCGCGGAGAAACATCCGGCTACGGTGATAAGGCACAGCGGCAACTTCCGGTGCCGTTCTTAAGTTGTCACCGAGTATAGCTGGTCAATGATTAAATCAGGAGGCCAATCGTGCATTCTCCACTTCCATATATGATCGCAAATTTAAGAAATCGCATTACGACCGCAGTGGACGTGGTCAATGGCTCTTTTGAATGCGATCGCATCTACTGGGCCAACTTCACCGGCTTTGTTCTTTGCCGACCCGCGTGTCATGAAGGGCGGTGGTGGATGAATTCGGTGGAATACATGCATCACACGCCGCATTGCTCCTTAGGGCCGCTCAACAGCTCACCGTCCGGGCGGGCCTTATATGGCCTCGAACCCTTCTACAGAGCGCTATCAGCTCGGGATAGTCTCTTAACCTTCCAGGACCTTACGGCACACTACCGCCACTCAAGCCGCCAGCTTCCTCCCGCGCACCCGGATTTTATCCAACACCGAAGACCGGCTATGGCCACTGGTGCACACCGAGTCTATCCTTCCGTCTACCCCTCCCCCAACTGCCCGGCCTGTGCAGCAGTCGACCACCTCCTTTGGAACTGTCTCCACGACCCCTGTCCCCCCTTACCAGACGGTGGGTGGTCACGGCCACGGCTGCTGCGGTCGCCGGTATACGCCGGTAGACTTGGCAGCAATGAAATTACTTTTTGCTGTAATGAGTAATGTAATGGATTACTTTTGAGTGCTGGTAATTTTGTAATGTAATAAATTACTTCAGGCCAGTAATTTCATGGAAATTACTCATTACTTTCCCAATTACTTTGACAACAATATAGCCTGTCCACTTCTCTTACGGAATAAGAAGATGACTTCTTCAAGATCGGAAAGACCGGGCCCATTTAGTCGTCAAGCAATGAACTCGAGCGTTGGAGGAGCAGCGGCACTGCTGATCTAGCTGTTTCCGAAGGGTACCCGAAAATGAAAAGTTCTTCATTATGTTCAACACAAACCGGCACTCATCCTCGCAAGCGGAGCGTCTTTTTAGCATGGCAAAAGACACTCTGTCGTACAAACGAGGACACCTTTCCGATGCCCACTTTGAATCGCAGCTCCTTCTGAGATGTAATAAAGATATCTAACATCGCTGTAAATTAACTGTACATAAGTTGGTGCATGAACAAATATTTTTGAAATTGCAGTGTATATGTATATGAGTGTAAATAGTATGTGAGTATATGTAAATAAACTGTCACGCACCCACAAGCATCTGAATGAACTTTTAATTTGTGACATCCCAGCCGAGGCGACGACGACGACGAACGAGTGCTACCGGGAACGCATCATCATCAGTGTTTTGCTCTGGCAGCTCGAGTGCTTCGCGGTCAAGAGCGTTCTTCTCCGCTGCTTCTTCTATTAGCGTTTTAGTAAAGCTCACCAACACCCCCAACGCGTGTTTGCTGTACGCGACACTGGTGGAGGTGCGGGGCTTGACGTCTAGGTGCGGTGAAGTCAAGGTAACCGCACTCTGGAGACAGTCCGCGTTGGCGACGACTAGCCCGATGGACAGGTGTGTGGACAGGGTGAGGCCGTTCCGGGCTGGCCGAAGGGGTCCTTTGCATGGGGTAGTCGTACCCATCAACCTCCACCGTACCCAGCAACCGTGGTGTGGACTTCAGATTCGATCTGCTGGAGGCCATTTAATGACTCCAATAGGGAAGTGCGCCGCCAGAATCGCCAATGGTAACGCTGATTTTTTCGGTAGTTTCGTGGTCCTCGCGGAGTGCTGCAAGGACCTTATTTTGGGGATGGACTTTTTAAGGGAATACAACGCTGTGATCGACGTTGGTGAACGCCTAATTACATTCTCGTCGAGCCACCGCCTACCAGAACTCGCAGCATGCCGAGCGCCGTTGCGGGTTATCGACGAGGACGTGAACATACCACCGTGGTCCTGCATGCTAGTTTCAGTTCACTGCGACATGTTTAGCACTGTTGACGGCATAGCAGAGCGAATCGATGAACTTTTGTTCCGTCATGGCATCGCAGTTGCTCGAGGCGCGTTGCATGTAACCGATGGCCGTGCAGCATTTCTGCTTACTAACTTCAGCAATGAACGCCAACATGTCCCCAAAGGCACGACAGTTGCCTATTTCGAAGACATATATAGCTGATGGCGAAGACTGCTTTGCGTTACAAGGCGCCGCACCTGGTGAAACCAGCTCCGATGCCATCATTGATGTCAACTCCGGCTTGCCTCTCAGTGAACAACAAGCCCTCCTCGCGCTGCTGACGACCTTTAAGGACTGTTTCTCTTCGACATCTGGCGTGCGTCAAACTCCGCTTACAAAACATCGCATCATTGTTGATGATAATTTGAGGCCACTTCGTCAAAACCCCTATCGTGTCTCTGCGAAGGAACGGGACGCAATTCGCAGCCAAGTGGAGCAGATGTTGCGCGACGATGTCATCCAGCCTTCTCGAAGTCCGTGGGCATCACCCGTCGTTCTGGTCAAAAAGAAGGACGGCACATTGCGATTTTGCGTTGATTACAGAAAGCTCAATCAAGTGACAAAGAAGGACGTGTACCCAATGCCCCGGATCGATGACTCCCTCGACAGGCTTCGTCATGCCCGTTACTTTTCGTCGATGGATCTAAAGAGCGGGTACTGGCAGATCGAGGTGGATGAGCGCGACCGCGAGAACACAGCCTTCATAACGCCGGACGGACTTTATGAATTTAAAGTGCTCCTTTTCGGCTTGTGTTCGGCACCGGCAACATTCCAACGAATGATGGACACTGTTCTTTCCGGTCTCAAGTGGCAGACGTGTCTAGTATACCTTGACGACGTTATCGTCTTCTCGTCAACCTTTGCAGAGCACTTGAAAAGACTATCCTGTGTACTTCGCACCGTGAGAGCAGCTGGTCTCACACTTAAAGCGGAAAAGTGTGATTTCGGGTACCAAGAACTACGCTTAATGAGCCACGTTGTCAGCCACGTCGGCATCAAGCCCGATCCTGACAAAGTATCCGCCGTGTCCAACTTCCCGACGCCTGCCGACAAAAAGGCCGTACGGCGATTCTTAGGCCTATGCTCCTATTACCGGCGCTTCATCCCAAACTTTTCCCACATCGCGGCTCCGCTAACAAGCCTCACCCGTAATGACGTCGCCTTCGTTTGGACCACTGAGCAGCAGGCTGCTTTCGAGAACCTGCAGCGTCGCTTACAAGTGCCGCCTGTGCTAGCCCATTTCGATGAAGATGCGGCTACCACAATCCATACAGACGCCAGCAACGTTGGCCTTGGGGCAGTGCTGCTTCAGCGGCAAGACGGCGCGGAAAGAGTTGTCGCTTACGCAAGCCGAACACTGTCCCGCGCGGAGTCTAACTATTCAGCTACAGAGAAGGAATACCTGGCTGTTGTGTGGGCGGTCTTGAAATTCCGGCCGTACCTCTACGGTCGCCCATTTCGAGTTGTTAGCGACCACCACTCCCTTTGTTGGTTGGCCAGTTTGTAAAACCCTACGGGTCGCCTCGCCCGCTGGAGCCTTCGACTTCAGGAATTTGACATGACTGTTGTCTTTAAGTCAGGGAAACAACATTCTGACGCCGACTGCCTGTCTCGAGCTCTAGTCGAATGCCCTGTACCGGAAGATGATGACGACGTGGCGTTTCTTGGTGCCATCGACGCCACAACTTTGTCCGATCAGCAAAGGGAAGACGTTGAGTTGCAGCCACTTCAAGATTTTCCGGAAGGACGAACTCCGCACAAGCCAAGGCTGTTCATACGTGGACTCCAGTCTTTTTCTTTAAGAAACAACATCATCTACAAGCGAAACTTCGCCCCGAATGGAAGAGACTTTCTTCTCGTTATTCCCGCGAGCCTTAGAAGAAATACTACAGGCCTGCCACGACGACCCAACCGCTGGTCACTTAGGTTATGCACGTACGATGTCCCGAATTAAACAGAGCTACTACTGGCCCAAGCTTCCTTCGACAGTGAAGCAATACATCCGTACCTGCCGTGACTGTCAGCGTCGTAAAACACCGCCGGGACGCCCAGCCCGTTTACTTCAACCTGTCCAAATACCGGAAACCCCGTTTCAACAAATCGGCATGGACTTCTTAGGCCCCTTTCCTACGTCTCATGCCGCCAACAAGTGGATACTTGTCGCCACCGACTACCTTACACGATACGCCGAAACGAAAGCCCTCCAGCGTTGCACAGCTCTCGACGTGGCCCACTTTTTCATCGAAAACATTGTCTTGCGCATTCAACGCAGGGGTACCGCATTCAACGCAGATTTGGTGCGCGCCGTCATGAACCTCACAGGTACTTCCCACCGAAAATCGACAGCTTACCATCCGCAGACAAACGGACTGACAGAAAGGTTAAACAAAACACTTGCAGACATGCTGAGCATGTACGTCGACGAGCAACACAAGAGTTGGGACCAAGTTCTACCATATACGTGACTTTTGCCTGAGAAACCACGCGCATGACGCCATTCGCTCTTGTGTACGGTCGGGAGGCAACCACAATGTTGGATGCCATGCTCCCTCACGACGGTGGGGGTGACGACACGACTGCGCAGGAGTTCGCCCAGCGCGCGGAAGAGGCGCGTCAGCTCGCAAGACATCGAATCAGGCAACAACAGCTGCATGATGCTACTACTTACAATGCTCGCCACAGGCACGCCGCTTTCCAGCCTGGCGACAACGTGTGGGTATGGAGCCCTATCAGACGAAGAGGGCTATGCGCGAAGCTCATGAAGCGCTACTTCGGGCCCTACAGAGTACTACAGCAACTAAGCGACGTCACGTATGCAGTTACTCCGGTGGACAGCGTTTCCACAATGCGCCGTCGTCGTCGGCCCGAGGTCGTCCACATAGTCCGCATGAAACCATTCTTCGCGAGACGTGACGAGTCGCAAATGAAGTTCCGCTCCTTTCTGCCTTAGCATAGGGAAGGTGCTTCCTTTGGAGGGGAGGTAAACTGTCACGTACCCACAAGCATCTGAATGAACTTTTAATTTGTGACATCCCAGCCGAGGCGACGACGACGACGAACGAGCGCTACCGAGAACGCATCATCATTAGTGTTTTGCTCTGGCAGCTCGAGTGCTTCGCGGTCAAGAGCGTTCTTCTCCGCTGCTTCTTCTATTAGCGTTTTAGTAAAGCTCACCAACACCCCCAACGCGTATTTGCTGTACGCGACAATATGTAGCATATTGCCGCAAACCTTGCATTGGGTTTGTTTATTTATGCTTTGCTTTTACTGCCCGGCTGCGCCGGTCTGTGTTATCTGTGTGCCAAGGGAAGCGCGTGTTCCATTCTTTCTTTCTATGCCGCATGTGTTATCTCTTCTGATAGGGAGAGCGTTCCGAACTAACGTGAACAGCCTAGAATAACCTTCTTGGATCTACAATGTTCTAGATGTGAATCGATGGTTCGAGAACCACGCGAGCCTAAAGATAAAAAGCCTGCAGAGCAGACGCCGGGGTATTCGACTCGACGACGCTCGCCTACGCAAGTCACTTTGTTGACTGCTGCTTCGCCGCCTGTGTATTCCTTGAGTTGTTAGGGGAGCACAAGTTCGCTCCAATAAACTTGTTTTTCCTTGAAGACGACTGTGTCATTTTTGACTCCGTAACAATATGACTTGATAGTGTATGAGTGAAGGATTTTTGTTAAATTAATTTCAAGGTAATTTCATTACTTTTGAAGAGTAATAGTAATGTAATGTCATTACTTTTGGCCACCTGTAATTTCTAATGTAATTTATGACATTTTAGAAAATTCTAGGAAAGTAATGATTAATGTAATTCAATTACTTTTTAGAGGTACTTTTGTCATCGCTGTACGCCGGTCACCACGGCCCCCTAAGGGGCCTTTGAAGGCTCAATAAAACTCCTGTCCTCCTCTTCTTGAGAACTGAGATCACTTCCGTCAAAACGCCTGTGCGGCCGTCGTGCGATCGGGTACTGCCGCCTGCGGGAAGCGATGCCTCTCAAGGCCGCACCCTTTCCCCACACCTGCAGCTGATGCCCCACCGCACCCTGTGAATTCCACTGCAACCGCAGGAAGTCAATTTATTTGTCCAAAAGCAGCGCGACAGCCGTAAATTCGTTCACTCATTTCCTCCCCGCCGTTCACAAACGCCACGAAAAGCACGGATTCTGTGCTTTCCCAGGAAAGCAAAAATTAAAAAAAAAGAACTGTTTTGCTAAGGCAAAAAGCAATTCAGAGCAAACCAACGAGGCATAGTAAAGCACGTAATGGTCTTGACGACAGGTGTCTAGTGAAACCCACGGACCAGCATTGGGCAGTAATTAGTTACTAGTAACGCGTTACCGGTAGCTAGTTACTTTTTCCGGTAACTTGTAGCTGTAACTATTTACTCTCAAGTTAGAGGAACTCCTAACTGTAACACTGTTACCTCTTTGCACAGTAGTTGTAAAAAGTAACAATAAGTTCCTTTTTCTTTTTTGAAACAGCAACTCTCGTTAGCGGCCGACGTACAGAACGCGCTTTCCACTTTTGCGGACTTTCTTCTACGCCATATTCACACCACCTGTCACATTTCTACAACGCGGTTTCCCTCGTAGTTTAGGAGAGGAAGTCGCTAAGAGTTGCGCTCGTCTAGGGTTTTCCACGTGCATTTTTGACTCACACACCTTCGTACGTTTCTCTTAAATAAACCCTATTAGTTTTATGCAGTAACCGAGAAGTAACAGCGTTACTTTGTCGAAGTAACTGTAATACGGTACTTTTGGAAACTCTGTAACTGCAACTGTAACAGGGTTACTTTTTCGGCTTAGGTAACTCTAATCGTGCTACTGTTAACGTACCCATGACTGCATATGACTCACCCTCAACCCGCTGCTCGCGTTGCAGGGGTCGTGGTGTGACACTGCACCAACCGGCACCTCAGGAGATCGCGCCTCGGCCACTCGTCCCTTTGCCGAGTTTTCGGGAGGGGGAGACCATGACGATGATGGATGATCATGCGGATACTTTGTGGCATATCGTACGGGCTTTCGGATAAATTGTTCTCGTCTGCATAGACAAAACCGCCCGAGAGAACCAGCATACGAGAGGCATGAGTGATCATTCGGGAGAATTGGCACTTGTCTTTTAGCCATACGGTACGGATCGAGTGTGTGAGGAGGGAGATGAAGTGGTGGTAGGTGACTTCGCGACGTGCGGACGGACATATTTCTCACTGGAGCTGCAGGAGCACATCACATTACGTGATACGAGGAAAACTTTTACCACGCATGCACGCATCACTGGCCAGATTTTTGCAGTTTTGCAATTTTCGAAACTGTGCGCTGAATAGCAGTAGCAGGGGCACACACACACGCCATTCCCGGACTGTGCGCTAAATAGCGGGAGCTGAGCGTGCTGGGAGAACCGGCCCCAAGTGGAGCGGCCAGCGAGAGTGCAAGGACCCCGCTGCGTGTCTGGCTGCCGAGGAGGCGGGCGAAACCGAGGCACCAGAGGAGAGGAGACGCACGGAGATTTCTTCGCCGAGAAAAACAAAGGCGACGGCGTGCGCGCGCAAAAGGGAAGGGCGACCCAGTGCCCGTGACAGCTCGGGAAGAACAGCGGCAGCAGCGAGGGGCCGAATTGCGGGCTTTAAAGGCTACTGCAGGTGCGGCTCCGCTGGGAGGCGTCATCACGCCGCAAGCGCTGAGGGGCGTTCGGGAAACACGCAGCCACTTCCGCTCGCATGCACTGCGTTAGCGCTAATTCATTCTTTGACCAGCTATCTTGTTCTGACCAAGATTGGGTACATGCATCTATCGGCTCACGTCGACTAAGAATAGCACGCACTCGCCCCACAGCCAGGGTAAAAATGCTCTGTAGCTCTCGATCCTGTAGGCGACTCTATCATCAATCACGCCCACTTTCGTTTACTTTTTATGATCAGTTAGCTCACAGTGAAGTTGTAAACGACGTCTGTCTGAAATACATGACCGTCTGCGGAGACATTGTAGTTAGAGAAAACGTCTGCGACCCTTGTGTAACCGAAACTATGCCGATCGAACTAATTGTATGAGAATTAAGTTAGAATTAATTCTAAGGAAGTTATGTGTACACGCCTTTATTCCACCAATATAGTAAGTCACCATACGTAACTCAATATAGGAAGTCATCCACCAATACAACTTCCACTTTCCCAGTAGTGGAAGGGTTCTATTTTTTTGAATGCGTACGTTAATCACCAGGCTATACCCTCACCCGTTGCGGCATTTCGGAACAGAGCTTCCTGTATACACCTAGAGCCATCTACTGGTTCCTTTTGAACGCTCCCGACATTCTCTTGAGCAGCTGAAGAAGCTCGCAGTTCGGCCACCGTGCACGTTAGGGTTTGTCTCTGGTTCTGGCGCTATAGCGATTTGGGTTAGAGGCCAGCACTTACGAGTATATTCGTAGTCCGCGATTTCTCTATGGTAAAAATGTTCACCTAGATCGATTCTACCCATTTGATCCTGCAAATATATATGTTGTTTGGCGTTTCATATAGGTGCGGGGCGCAGCCTTTAATAATGGACATGCTGCGGCAAGTGCCCGTTCTGTACCTTGTCCCTTGTCGGGGTATAAAGTGCTTCAGTTGCCGCTTATTCCGGTGTTGCTTACACTGATATACCGTGGTACGGGGCACATGGTGTGTTTGCGAGTCGTGAGAGCACAAATGACACGGTGCCCGGCGCGATTGTCGCTCCCCCCAAAGTGATGCGCCAGGAGCGGCACCATCGTCTCCCTCCCCTTCTTCCCTCTCGGTGTTTACCCCTGTTGATTAGGGCGGCAGCGGACGCCGCAACTCGGAACCTTATTTTCAAGAAACCATTTTTCTTTTTGTGTCTCTTGTGATCCTGCGTGACAAAATTTTGCGTGCGCTTTTTAGTGAGATGATTTTGCTCGTCCCCTCGTCCAGCTAAGCATATCGTGGTCGCATTAGTGCAATAAAAACAATGTCCAGTCAAAGGGAAAGAAGACCCTATTCCAAAATTCCAAAAAAAGTTTACTTCATCAATGTTGCCGCTAATTCGACGCAAGGTTTCCGTACTTGGCGAAGTTTATCGGAGGAAACTCTCGCTCCGAAATATACCGTTGAAAGATCAAACGTCCAGAACGCAGCCAAGAAAAATGACGCGCACAGTCGGCTTTGCGGTTTGAGAAGTCGCTTTTACTCAGTTGAAATTATTGCCTGTACACGAAATAAAGTGGTTTATTTTTCCTGATTATCCGCTTGTTTTGATTTTTGATTGATTGTGGGGTTTAACGCGCCGACGCAACGCAGGCGATGAGGCGCGCTGTAGTGGAGGGCTCCGGATTAATTTTGACCACCTGGGGATCTTTATCGTGCGCCGAAATCTCATACACACGGGCGTTTTTGCTTTTCGCCTCCATCAGAAAAGCGGCCGCCGCGGCCGGGAATCGAACCCGCGACCTCGTGCTCAGCAGCGCAACGCCTTAGCCACTGAGCCACCGCGGCGGGTGATTATCCACTTGTATCAGTGATGCAATTTCGTGTCATGTGTTCGCTTTGAAATACATGACGATGCAGAAATATTATTTTCAGAAGGTGGAGCTGCTGAAATAAGAAAAAAAAAAATCACCATCTGTATCCGTATATTTTATCGAAATACTTTTTTTTTGTATGTGCAAAAGCATCTCTGAAATATCCCAATTCGTCAGAATTCCATGTTTTGGTGCCTGTATATTATGAGTGCAACATAGTACTATGCATCGCGATATGTGCATCCTCGGCGGCGGCCACGTCCGACACTGCGGGCGGACGAAGAGAAAACGAGCGAGAAAGAGGAGCTGTGCGCACAGGCGCACCCCTCACTGCGCATGCGTATTAATTTCAGGAACGCCAGCCGCCAGGCCCACACCTCACAAACCCAAACACTATATGAGTTAGACAATTCAGCAAGGGCCCGCTAAACTGTTGAATGCTTCAATCAATGCACAGCCAATAAGGCAAACGAAACAACGTTGACGGGCCTCCCAGGCAACAGCAAAAATTTTAACGCGAGAGAGTGCAAATATTGTGTTCTGGTGACGTGCCAATGTTACAGGCACAGCAGGCGATGGCGCCCTAGCCCCGAGGATGACTGTTCGGAGGTACCGCCTCGATCTGGATGCGTATAAAAATCATGTGCGGAGCTGCGTGCGAGTACATCGGGGTGCACTCTGGCTTGTCGTATACACGCCAGAATCAGCCCAACATCAGTGTGCAATGATTCTCTTTCTGATTCTCATCCACAGCTGCCCTCACTATATTTACGAGACCTTCGGGTGGCGCTGTATAACTACGGCGCGGTTCGTAGTTTTTGCCTCTTTCAGTGCACGGGGATGAATCCGCTCACGCAGTTCCAGAGTTCGAGCACCCCCGGCACTCACGGAGACGCTGCAGCAGTCAATCGCGAGCCTCTGCGAGGTCACTGGTCACTGGCAGCAGGTTTCATTGTCGCGTTACGAGGTTAGCGTTGTGGGTCAGCTTGTTGGTTTTTGTCACTGGACATATTTTGCGCCACTATTCCCGTCTTCATTCCCCTTTCTTTTCCTCCCCTCCCTCTCATATTTCCCTCTATCGCTCTCTATCCCGTTTTCATTTCTTTTCCAATTTACTATTTTTTTCTACTGCCGTATCCCACCTCCTTGCAGTTTAATCATTTTTTTATTCTTCTTAATTTCGTTGTCCTCAACGCTTCCATTTTTGTTCTTAATTCTGCTAATCGCTTTGCTTGCTGAGCTCCCTCTTCGTGGCTGATCCCCCTAAGCCACCCGGTACCACCACCAGTACTTCGCTATCCCTGGACGTCACCCACTCACAATATACCTGATACCGAAAAACCAATACAATCTCTCTCTCTCATGCTATTTCACCCTGAAGGCTGGCAACGGTGCACGCGTGCGATAAGCCATTTCCATGTTTGGATTAATCTCGGCGGGCCCTTCCTCCCAAGGATGCTCGCGGGGAGCGCGTAGACGTGTCGCAATTGCAGCCGCGCTGTCCGTGGAGGAACGATTCCGCTGGATGCAAATCGGCAACCCCGGAGCTGCGCGTATTGTTCGCTGGCGGCCAAGCGACGAAGCGGCCTTGGGTGCTCGCCGCCGCCTGCAGAGCACGCCTCCGGGCAGGCGGCCTAGCCCTTTCGAGAACGCTGTTCTGACTCGCTTCGCCGTTCATTCACACTGAACGCTCACGCGGCCACCGTGCTGCACGGGTATCGAAATAGTCCGCATCGGAGCTACACTGGGGACGGTTAATTGAGACCTCGCCGTCGGCACCTTCAAAGTGCGATGAAAATATTTCTGAAGAAGCAATTGCGGGCAGTGAGCTTTTTTCTCCTTACGGCGTTGTGGAACTAAGGAATTATGGGTGCTGTAGTTTTGTTTTCTGGTTGGTTTAGTTTGTACATCAGTCACGTTCTGTTGCTTGGACTGTTTACTCGCGCATATGGCCAAGCACTTCATTTGAGCTATCCTTCGAAATGTTATTACCAGCTCCAGGAATATACCAGTTGGCCGCGGCACCAGTGCTCGCAACAAATGGCTCACTCCACTCGAATTTCCTGACAGCGCTCATCGCGCCAGTATTCGGGCATTTTGGCCGGGCGAGCGGGTTGATTGGGACTGCCGGGAACTTTGCTGCTTTTCTGCACTAACTGCAGTTTTACAGCGGCGCTGTCTATGCTGTAGTCTTTAGTCTTGTATATATTGTACATATATGCACTTATCAGTCTTGTATATATGTATATATGTATCCTCCCCTTCTCTCTCCCCTCCCTTTCCTGTCCACCTGTGTTCCCCATTCCGCACACCCCCACACCAGCAGGCGTTCCGCTGTCCACCCGTAGGTGAGACAAACTACGCCTGCTGGTGGTCTTTCCTTTTCATTTTAACAATAAATTCATACAATTTATGGCAAGGATTCAGCAGATTACCTCCGGCAACAGAGCGATGTAGACAAGAATCGCACGCGAGCGCAGCGCCACTTTGCGGCTCCCACTCAAATCCCCAGTACCGTAAAACTGTGCGCCACACTTTAAAAAGCATAAAAAAAAAATAAATAACGGTCCTTCATATTTTGATATAAGACGCTTTATAATCTGTCTGAATAAATCTCTTCCCAGCATTGCATTTGGGTTTAGTGGTGAAGCCGACTTTAGGCGGATCAGTGCAAGCTTTGTCTTTGTAAGCCGGCTTTCCAACATCGCCTGCTGCGCAGTGAAGCATAACCATCTACGGAAGGTGTATAATTACAGAAAACGGCTCTAACTCTTGTTTTATCGAAATTCTCCCAAAACAACTTCTATGACAGTTTGCCCCTGAGACGACTCGACCATTTATGCCTAGTTTCATTTACTTGTTATAATTAGTTAGCTCAGAGTGAAGTTGTAAACGTTACATGATTACTGTTCACTGTCAATGCATGGTCATCGACGGAGGGAGTGCGGTTACAGAAAACGGCTGTAACTGTTGTTACATCGGATTTATCCAGAAACAAATAATATGGCAATTAGCTGCTAAGGCGACTCTAACATCATGCCTCACAACTTCGCTGGTCTACTGTCTTCACACAGTCAAAGGGCACTGAATTATTCTTTTATTTTTGAACTTTGCGACAAACGTTTGGTGAACAGTGAGTGTCATCAGTGAAATGCAAGTTTCTCGCCGTTTCCCAGCATGGTATTTTAGCGTTTCCGATTTCAGACATTAACAGGACAAAACAACTGCCAAACAATAGACTGCTGGGTTATGGTGCTATAAAAAAATGACGTAGCCTGACGCATAAAATATGTTGTAACCACTGCCAGTGTGTCGTGCTGGGGCCCCAACGCCCTACCAGACCTTGTATGTCCCCTAGCACGCACACTGGCCGAGGTCTCTGCAGGTGCCAGCCCAGGTCGCGGCGGCCCTGCAACCGCAACCGCCCCAAGGGGGAGCTTTTTAACGCGAACTGAGTGTTTCTTTGCCGGGTACACGAATACCAACCATGAGGCAGAGATAATTGGAAGGATAAGAATGGGGTGGAGTGCATATGGCGGACATTCTCAGATAATGAATGGCAGCCTACCAGTGTCCCTGAAGAAGAAAGTGTATGCCAGCTGCATCGTACCGGTACTTACCTACGGGGTAGAAGAAACTTGGGGGCTCACTAAGAGGGTTCAACTTAAACTGAGAACGACTCAGCGGGCAATGGAGCGGAAGATGATAGGTTTAACATTCAGGGACAAGAAGATAGCGGAGTGGGTCAGGGAACAAACGCGTGTTGAGGGCATCTTATTAGAAATTAAGAAGAAATGGACGTGGGCGGGGCATATAATGCGAAGGCGAGATAACCCTTGGTCATTGAGGGTAACAGAGTGGATCCCTGGAGAAGGCAAGCGTTGCAGGAGACGGCAGAAAGTTAGATGGGCAGATGGAATCAAGAAGTTTGCGGGGATAAATTGGTCGCAGTGAGAACAGGGCCGGGATAATTGGATATTAATGGGAGGCCTTTGCCCTGCAGTGGGCGTAGATAGGCTGGTGATGAAGTCAATCTCCCTGCGTTCGCAGCGCTTGCGTGCCAGCTGTTGGGATCTTTTGTTTCTATGTATTCTGCTGGAGACAGCTCGAGGAGACTTGTTTTATTGTTCGATTTTATCTTAGCTGTTTTTTTAACACGTTTTTAACACTTTTTATCTTGCTATTGTAAGGAGGAGGCGGCGGGATAGAAAACAACCCAACGTGTAAGCCTAGTTAAAAGAACGTTGGTACTCTGGGCTCTCACCTTTCACCTCAAATATGCCCGAGGTTTCCAGTGCGCTGAATAATGCGGACATGTATGAGCCAAGCCAGCGGTTTTAATGGTCCTACGCATTTACAGTGAAATCTAGTTGATACGTTTTTCACGGGAACCAGAAAATAAAACGTATTATCCGAAAATCATATTACTCAAATAGGTTAAAAAAGAAGGAAAATATGCATGCTGCGTCAGAAACTCACTGTTATGGCGCAACATTGAAGTAACTGCTCAATTTGTGCTACCCTTTCTTCTTTTCAATGTCCACGAGTAAATTCTTCTAAAACGTTCAAAAAGAAGTTGCCGGTATTTGTTGCTTTGGCAGACACTGCCTTGTACGACAATCCGTGTCGTGCCGTAAATCGATGAAGGCAGCCTCCGGATGCTTGAAAGTTTTGAATACCCAAGGAGAGCCCGACGTTGTCAACTGTTTCGCGTAGGACTGACCAGTCGAAGTTCACTCCTGTCACCCTAACTTCCTTGAATCATGCAAGCAGGATGTTTTCCTTTTACTCATGCTTCGCACCTCGCGTTTGTTTTATACCAGGTCCAAAACTTGCAGCTTCTTTAGAAGTTACTCTCGCTAATTAACAATACTGTTTAGCGTTGACACTGGCAAAGCGAATTCGCTTGCCAATTCCACGCACTTCCTCCTCGGGTTGTCTTCGAATTGGCGTACAATTTCCACTTGCGCCTTGCATTTCTTTGACCTTGTCACAAGCCTGGAAACACGGCCGCGCATAGCAACAAGGCAAAAATACATCAAATCCCTGCGCGGGAAGCACGGTCCATGGGAGAAGCCGGGAAGACAAGTCGCGCCTGCCGCAAGCATTGCGCTCCTTCTTCCTTGGTTATGATAGGATTTGCTACATGGCACGGTGCATCGCCTGACTTATCGTCAGCCTTGCACGGAACGGCCACGCAATGCAGTTTGCCGCAGAACCGGCGCTTCCGCTCCCTGTGCGTGTCTGCAACGTGCAGGTCGCGGCTTGTTGGAATGCGGTTCGAAACGCAAGATTACTATAATATACTCGGTTACAACTCAAGAACGGCACCACCTCATGTAGTGTATCACTCCGCCAAAGCGCCGGACCCGTGACGTCAGTGCGCGCGCGTTTTGAAAGGGGTTTGCTATGAATGCGTGATATCGTCTGCCTTGTCTCACGCAGTTTGTTTCTAGTCCCTGGAGTCGTTTATAAGCATATTAAGTCCAAGAAATCACGGGAACGGCTCACGCCATGTTCAAAATATCCCCAGTAACGCCCTACTTGCGCCGCGCGGGGAAACATCCGGCTACGGTGATAAGACACAGCGGCAACGTCCGGTGCCGAGTATAGAAATGTCTGTCGAGATCCGCTTTCGCAATCGTATTATACAATTTTCGATAAAAATGTGATCGTAAGAAACGCACGAAAATTCATTATTTCCAAGGGACGTTGGCCGGGAACGAAAAGAAAAACGTATTAGGCTGAAAAAACGTAATATGCCGAATCGTACCAACGATATTCCACTGTACTTCGTTTTCCAGCATTTCAGTTCCTGTTTTTTTTCCTTGAATCAAGTGACAGACAGACAGACAGACAGACAGACAGACAGACAGACAGACAGACAGAACGCATTTTCGCGTTTGCCCAATAGAGATATTTTTGAAAGCTGCTGAAAAGCGAGCTCACCTAATTATTTAAGATTTCATTCAAGGTAGACAGCGCAACGTCACGGTACGACTAACGAAGGAGCTTAGTGCAAAGCAGTGAAAATTTAGAATGCGGGTATTTTTAGTCGCGCAATTTTAGAAATTCAGCTGTGGTCACTCTTGCACCCGCCTCCATTGATTCTTTTCAACTACTGCAGGTACCGCTGACCCTTTCCTGGCAAAAAAAAAAAATAATAATCAACGCGCGCGCATTTTCGGCCATGCTACGACTGATGTGAAAGCACGCTTGCACAGTGCCAGATAAATCTAGGCCAGTCTTGTCAAGTCAGACTCACCCGCCGCGGTGGCTCAGTGGCTAAGGCGTTGCGCTGCTGAGCACGAGGTGGCGGGTTCGATTCCCGGCCGCGGCGGCCGCTTTTCTGATGGAGGAGAAAAGCAAAAACGCCCGTGTGTGCGAGATTTCGGCGCACGTTAAAGATCCCCAGGTGGTCAAAATTAATCCGGAGCCCTCCACTACGGCGCGCCTCATCGCCTGCGTTGCGTCGGCGCGTTAAACCCCACAATCAATCAAATCAATCAAGTCAGACTCGAAGGAGAATGACAATTATAAGGGAATTTTACATAGGAATAGCACTCAGGTTCGAGCAGTACGAAATATGCAAGTTGTTCGGACTGCAATGTACTTAGAAGGATTGCGCGCGCGTTTATTTCCCATCATGCAGGGGAAATCGCAGTGACCGCTGGCTTGATCGCGAGATGAAGCGGTCATCCGTGGAGCCGTCTACGCGTGCCCCTGGGATTCCGCGTGCGACATGCTCGGCCCGGTCGGCACGAAATGGCAGTCAAGGCCGGTCAACGGCGGCGCCGGGGCAACCGCCTATGGTCGGCGGCCCCGGCCGCCACCTTCCCGGCGCCTCCCCAAGCAAGGCCGGCCGTCAGCTGAGAGCGCGGTGACGTCACGCGGTCTGCCCCACAGGCGGCCGCCGCCTGCTCCCGATCTGGCAGTGGCCGCTCGCGGTGGCCGGCGGCAGTCGTCTGCCGCGCATCGATGCCGAAGCGGGCTCGGTCCGGTGTATATTTAGCGCGCTCGAGTTCGAACCTGCGCTGGGCTGCCACGTCTCGGCCTCGTCCCCGACGCTTCACTGGCGTCGGGTGACCGCGATCGATGTGCTCCGGGCGCTTCTTTGGAGCGGGTTCCACGATGCAAGCAGACGGTCTCGTCCAATGTTCGCGTCGCCCTCGAACCAACCGTTTATGGCGTACGTTGGCACCGAAATACACGCGAGGGGCGTTGCGCTTGCTGTTCAGACCAAGGCAAATACGGTACGTGTGCTACTGCCACAAGCTATTTCAGGCTTTCAATTCCTGAACCTATATATTAGCACGTGCGCGCCATGTAACCAGCCGTCAACCCCTCTAACAGGCATGCTTCGGCACACGGAAAAAAAAAAAAAAAAAAAGGCAGCATCTCCACTCCGGGGATGATGGCGAGGGTGCAGAGTATGGGGACTCGAAATGACATCCAAGTTGCGCCCCGAGTGACATCCGATTTGCGCTCCGACCGTCATTCCATTTGAGCCGTGAGTTGCACCTTGATTATTCCCTAAATGAAACTGCAACTCACGGCTAAAATCGAATTTTGCTTGATTGTGGTGTGCGCACGGATGGAAGCGGACGGACATTGGGAGGTCCTAAGGTACTCCGCACCGTTACAGGCGAGGGAGTAAGCCATTTGACTCTCGGGTTGTAACTCACGGTCGTAGCCTGACTCACGGTCAATGGGTGGGACGACTGACACAAACTCTGTCTGGTCTTCCAAACACAGGTTCGAATCCTGCCGGTGCCTGTGATTTTTTGCGATTGTAAATGCTATGCGCACGGATGCGGACGGACATTGTGCGGTCCTAAGGTACTCCACAACGGCTGTAGGGGATGAGAAGGCTTTATTTTATTGCAGATGAAACGGGACGGCGCGCAGGAGAGCCGAGGAGGGGACCGGTCAGCACATAGCGGGCATAGCGCGTGCAATTAACCTTTTCATTCTCTTTTCCCTTTGTCTCTCACACAGAGCTTTGTGCGGTCCTTTTCTGTCAGAAATATACATTATGTGTATGGCCAAATGGATTGGATAAGTTTGCCGTGTCCCTGCACCTGTCGGGAAAACGAAAACGCCGCGCCTATGTTCACGACTGAACGAAAATCAAAGCAGCTTTCATTGAGAGAAAGATCGTTAAAACGCGAACATGGTTCGACCGTGCCGTAATGGCGCAGTTGGAGACGCGAGGAACCCAGGTCGATTACGACCAGGGGAAGCCTTTCTTTCCTGAGGCGCTTAATTGATGTGTCTCCGCTTATCATCATCACCGTTTCGTGACACTCATTGTGTAAAGTTGGCTTTTCTGCAGCGCGTTTTACTCCGACGAACGCCGCCATGATCAGTTTGAAGGCAACAGTGATTTGAGCGACATATTTGAGGCACTAGTTCCTCGTGTCCGGAGAGACGTGCCCGAGCCGGACAAGGCGCAGGAAGCGGGCGTGTCGCCCCCGCAGGAAGTGTCGGGCCCGGCTTCCCGTGGCGGCCGCCAGCGGGGATCGTTTCCGCCACGCGCAGCCGTCGGCCGACCCAACCTCGGGCTTGACTTCGGTGCGATACGGCCAGGGCCGGTTGTCGCCCATTTTCTGCCTCAGCTCGCGGTAGTAGCGTTCGTTCCAAGAATTCATCGGTCGTGGTTCCCTTTTGCGGAGTACACATTATAATTAGACCGCCTCGTGTGAATGAATGAAACTTTATTAATGATACGGGGGGCTTGGTAGCCTAGTTGGGGAAGAGGGAAGAAGGGCAAGGGAGTGGGGCGGCCGTCAGAGCCGTCCGGTCAGGTCTGCCGCTCGCACGAACTCCCACAAGGAAATAATCGTGCTCGCGGCGTTCAAGTGAGGGGGCGGGGTTGTCCATTCTTCCAATGATGTAACGCCGGCGCCCTTGTGCCTGTTCCTAAGCGGTGAAATTTGGCCGGGGCAGTCCCACAGTAGGTGCCTTAACGTTGGAGAGGCACCGGTATTGCCCGTGCAGCACGTCGCAGTGGCTGCCTGGTCGCCCTCCTCGTTCTGATCGGTGATGTCCGCTTGTGGGTCACCGCCACGAGCTATTTTGGATGCAGCGTGTGCTCGCCACTTTGCCAGAACATCTTCCGTAAGGGTAGCACCTGTCCTAGCCTTGTAGATTAGCGATTCCAAACCGCGCGGAAGCCCTTCGAGAAGTGGGTGGGGATTGTGCGGCACCTTCGCCCTCAGTTCTCGTTTGGCTTGCACCTTCATCCGCTCGCGTTCCTCGTCCGGGTCAAAGAGCAGCGGAACCTGAGGGACTGTGTCAAGGGGGGACGAGCGGAAACGTAACAGCTCGCTCGCCACGTCATGGGCGGCGCCGTTTCCGATGCTGCCCGCATGCCCCGGGACCCAGTCCACCCTCACCGTCACGCCGTAGAGCTTGTGAAGCGTTGCGCAAGCGACTTTCACGTTGTGCGCCAAAGTGTGTCGCTTATCGACTTCTGTGTTCAAATTTCGTTCCCTGCCTACCATGAAGACCATGCGCGTCGGCAGTGGTTCGTCTTGAAGGGGGAAGACCCGTTGCATATCGCGGGGTGAGAGGGTGGCCCCTTTTGCACCTCCTGGACGGACAAGTTTGGTTCCGCCAAAAGGCTGATTTGTCCTGATAACTGAACCCGACTTCTTACGCAACCTTCAAGCAATTTAATAAAACGAACTGAGAGTTAGGCTTGTTGGTAAAGGTTCATGATGGGAAGAGCGCAATTAGGAAGAATAGATGAGTTAGCTAGTGGAGATTACTCGTCGAGCTCTTACGACGTCATAATTAAGGAGTTGCACGTTGGTTTTATTACATATTTATGTGTGGCTTATCAAGGGGCCTGTAAGGGTTGTAGGCGCCAGCGACGCGGAGTGTGTCGAACGCAGGGGTATCGGCTGTTCCGGGAATGGCTTTTTGGCAGCCAGCTTGTTTTCAATGAACAGCCTCTGGGTCAAGCCGCCGGCGTGAGGACACAATGTCTCGGGCCTCAACCGCGTTGTCGCGCTGTTTTGGTCGGCGCGCGTGGTGCGACTGTGGGAAAACATTGGTAGCCCGGCGGCTCGAATGGCATTCTGGGAGCTTGATGGCACAGGGTGCTGTGGCCCACTGCGTGTACGTTTAGTGGGATGGCCGGTTGTAAAACCATTCGGTCCGTCGCGCGGCCGGAGACGGGGGAGCTTGGAGCTGTCGAACTGTGGTTAGACAGTGGCCGATTTATGGCGACAGTTCCTTTGTTGGCCCGTCAACGCACGCAGTGAGGGCGTGCGGGGGTGTTCGCGTAGCGGCCCGGGGTGAATGCAGAAGATGCGACGCCTGCGGCGGCCCGCCGTATCCTTAGTTCCCTACGCGCTGATTCTGGCGCACGGTCCCGTTGACCGGGCATCGCCTGTCAACGGCGGGCATTCTCGGAGGCACGCCGCCTTTCCTTAAGATGGACGGCTACGAGTCCCAGCTGGAGTGGAGTGGCTGTCCGGCCTTGGACGAGAATCGTGGGAACAGGCGACGCAGCCCGCGTTCGTAGAAGCTTGTCCCTGGCGCTTGCACGTGTTTCTGCAGGTTTCTGAACGTTTGTTGCAGTTGTTTCATTTGCTTTTGATATTCTCCTTCTTTTTTTGGTGAGAGCGGGTGACCGATGTTTTACGGTTACGGAGGGCGTTGCCCACCGCAGTTTAAGCCCGGATGTGGTAACCCGACCAATCAGATCGCCAGGGGAGGCTGATTGGCCTTAGTGACTCTAGCCTGTGTATCAGGGATGGAGACTAAGTGACCCATTAAAACCACGAGGTCTTAGGATCGAATCCTCAGGTTTCTAATGTGCTATGCACGGCCGGCGTACTGCCGGGCAAGCCAGGTTTGGCTAGGGAGGCTCTCACCACCTGGGTAGTCTTAGGTCAGGGTCCGTCGCTGACGGGGGTGCCGCGTGCACAAAGTTTTAGCTGGCTTAAGACTCTCATTTTATTTCTTGGGATGGATGGAAAGGACTTTATTGTGTAAATCCTGCAGTAGGTAAAGCCCGGTTGACGGGCCGACCTCAACGTGGCCGTGCGTTGCATCCTCTTGGGCAGCCCTACTCGACAGGAACCCCTTTGCGGAGTCCGTGCCTTTCGAGCGCCTTGAGAACCTGCTGGATGGCCCACTCTTGATCCGACTTGTTGGTTGAGGTGATGGCGATTTGGAGATCTGCGGGGTATTCTGTGAAGCTGACGCCGTCTTGTATGGCTGCACAGTCCCATAGGATGTGCCAGCGATTGGCCGTACCTTGGCTGCAGATGTCGCACTGTGCGCTCGGATAATCGTCGGGGTACATGTGATGGAGGAGCGCCGGTGTGAGGACCGACGCAGTTTGGAGGCGTCGTAGGTGTACGGTTTCTTCCCTGCTTAGAGATTTGTGGGGTGAAGGGTATAGCTGGCGAGCAGCCCTCATGTTCTTGAGGATTTCTCCGTATCCACTCGGTGAGTCTTCAGCCGCCGTCCACCATTCCCACTCCGGACGGGCACTTGCGGTGGGGGCGCGGTGGGTGAGAGCGCGCGCTTCCCTGTGGGCCGTCTCATTGTGGTTCGGTGCATACGGTGAACAATTTCCCGCATGGGCGGGGATCCATCTTAGTTCCTTGCGTAGGCCTGGCGAGATTGCTGTTCGCTCTACAATGCGGGCGGCTTGGGGGTTGATGCGTCCTCTTGCGAAGTTGCGGAGGGCTTGTTGTGAATCACGGAGGATAGTGTCGCAGTCCGGTTCGGTCATGGCGAGGGCGATAGCCAACTCTTCGGCCGCAGTGGCGTTGTTGCAGCATGCGCTGGCGGCTTGGGTAGCTTGGCCCGTGCAGGCGTTGATCGCAACCATCACGTAACGGCCGTTGCCGTACTCGGCCGCATCGACGTAGCGGGCGCGGGAGTCGTCCCCATATTGCTCCACGAGGAACTTGGCCCTGGCTTGACGGCGTTCTTGGTTGTGGTCAGGGTGCATATTCTTAGGGATAGGACTGACGTGAATATTGGCTCGGATCGTGTCGGGGAGGTTGGAAAAGTGTCTTCCCGTGACTTGGGGACCATAGCCGAGGATCTCCAGGATGTGGCGTCCCGTTCTTGTGGTTGCGAGGCGTTCGCGCTGGGCAGCGAGTTGTGCTTCGATGATTTCATCGACGCGGTTGTGAACCCCCAGGTGGGAGAAGCGCTCGTTGTCTGTGGACTCGCGTAGTCCGAGTGCCCGTTTGTAGAGCCTGCGTATCATGGCGTCTATCTTGTCCCTTTCGGTTGTGGTCCACGTGTGGTAGGCCGCCGTGTAGGCAATGTGGCTGACGGCGAAAGACTGTACTAATCGCATCATGCCGTCCTCCCGCATTCCTGCTCGGGCCGTGGAGACTCTGCGTAGAAGGCGTAGGGTACTTGTTGTTTTGAGTGCAAGCTTCTTCACGAGGTTTGTCTTGTCGCCCTTGCTGTGAATGTGCATGCTGAGTATGCGGATCTCCGAAACTTCGGGAATGCGCTGGCCAGTCTCGGTGTACAGGGCGAGATGATCGCAAGCTCTTTGGGGTAGTAACGGTCTGCCCGCTTTGCGGGGGGTGTAGACAAGGAGTTCTGATTTCGAAGGCGACCTAGTGTGTTTTACACATGCGGGTATACGCCCCTACTAGAGTATACTACTCTACCCCCACTTTGAATATTCGCGTCATGTATGACGCCTGTCAAGCTCAAAACACCGGGAGAAAGTTATAGTCGGCGTTGCTAAGAATTCGTCGCGAGATGTTTCTAAAACCTCTACAAAAGTTCATAGGACGTTTGAGAAGTCACCGAGATGACCCACAAGTCTTGCAAGAACCGATTTTATTGATGGCTGACAGCGTCGCGGTAACGTGTACAGCATACATGTGTGCTTTAGGATGGCGTGCTTGAATAACTACTTGACTAGATATCTCCTGGAAGTTTATATTGTGTAGACAACATTTAGAGATCCCCTTAAGTGTTTCATAGGCGACGGGTGCTAGCTTGCGCCCGTTGAAATAGGGTTCGCTGGGCGCAATAACTTAAACCCAATAAGCACAATTGATTCGTGCCATTTTTATCCTCATAGCACGGAGCAAGAACAAGACATGAGCGGAAACGACGCTTCTTAGCGCGGCCAGATAATGTCACACGCGTTTGGACAAGGTTTAGCCAGCGGCATCAGCCGTGGGAGAAAACTACACAGCCCCGGAACGAATTGTGGCCGCTATCACTTCGTGACTTCGTCCATGTGCCGCCACCCACTCCTTCACGGCCTCGGCTTTGTAGTCCACGATGTTTTTCACTGCAACATTATCTGGTCGCTCGCCTGCGCCTGCCGCAATGGGCCGTTTCCCCCCCTATGTATTCTTGCTCCGTGCATCTTAGAAATCCTTATGCGAGTAGCTGCCTCTCAGTTCTGTTTGCGTTTTAAAGCTCAGGTGCTAGCCTCTCGATATTCGGGAAAATTTCGTGCTGTAAACAAAAACGCAGTGTCTAGAGTTACGTCCGACGGAACCCAGAATTGAAAACTGAAGTTACGACCGACGGAACTTTAAGCCAGTGTCTAGAGTTACGCCTGGCTTAACCTGTAAATGATATTGAAGTTACTTCCGACGGAAATGAAAATTAAAGGTACGCCGGACGTATCTAGACCCCAGCGGTTAAAGATACGTCGGACGTACGCCAACCCCAAAAATCTTACGGTACGTCAATATGAAGTCCCTCCTCTGTTGTAGGGACTATACATCGGACATACTCAATGCCCAGAGGCTAAAGAAAGGTACGGCGGACTGACAGTGCAGGCCCATCCACTGGCTGCACAGTGCCTGACCGAGCTATACGTGCGCCATTCCCTCCGCCGAAATGGGGGCGGCCAAGTCAAGCCCTTCCCTCTGTGACAGGAGACGTGCAGGCAGCTTAGGGGAAATGTCTTTATTCCAGAGCCGCCGTCGACAGTAAAGAGCACGTGTAGCAACGGCGAATCCTTGGTAGAAAAACGCGACAAGTGCTTTCGCGCGCCGTGTGATGCAGGAATGCTTGTCTGGACCACACTCGCACACAGCGGTAGCAGCGGCTCCTCACACTCACATCTCACATCCACGAGGCCTGCGCTTTCTCCCAGCAAAGGCACCTCTCGCCTCTGACCGTACAAATGGCAACAGCCACTGTTACAAGAGTTCCTGCACATTGCTATGCATTTTAACAGCTGTGTCGGTGTTTGACGTCTATGAATTGTTTGCACTGGTCGATGCATCTGCAGCCTGAAATTTGCCTGATCTGCCCTACTTGGATCACCCTCTTAAAACAGACGACACTACCACCAGCTGCGAACGAGTGTAGCCAAAAGAAGGCCCTCTATTTCCAAGCTTGATTCGAAACGGTCGGGCTTGGCCACTTTCCGGTGAGCTTCCGACATGAATATTGCGAAGTACTGTGACAAACGCACTCCACTGAAGGTGCCTTGCTCGGCTTTATATACGGAAGAAAAAAAGTTTGCAGGAGCCTCAACGGACACCTAAACGCTCTGATGCACTCAAGTTGGTGGATAGACCGTCTTAACTAGGCCGCTGCAATGACCTTAAAGCACAATAGAAAACAAAATAAACGCACGCGTTCTCAATGACAACAGCAGTGCAAGTCGCCGCAGCCACCAGGACCGCATGTGAGGTGCAGTCTTATGGTCGAGCATCGCCAACTGCTATACAGATGGTATAAAATAACACCTACTAGGCTGTCCTATAGGAAGCTACGCAAGACAAATTTGCACAGCGGCTCATTTGCCACTCATATATGAGCATACCAGAGCATCTGCACAGCAATGTTTGCTGTACACCAAACAAATCCAAAGGGGAAAACAAAAGCGGTAAATAAGAAGCAGATAAGGATGCACAACAGCAGAAATACAAAAATACTCTTTGGCTCCAATTTTTCACCCCCCCCACTACACCAGGCAATGACAAAAGCAGCATTACTCAGATGCAAAAGAAAAGGCGACACACATGACGTGGACAAAGCGGCAGCACTTGACATAGCTGCACAACACAGGGCACAACCATCATTGCAAAGCTGCTGTCGCTAGCCACCGACTTCGCGATCAAGCACACACCATGGCAGAATGCTCCGAGACAGCTGGCCTCGAAACAACCATAGTCCGGTCTCGTGACGGCACTGCTGAAACAGAGCAAGCTTCAAGCCAACGGCACAGAGCGCCGCACCTTTTGTCAGACATCACTAGACAATGTCCGAGCAATAAAGATAGACTCCACCTTTCCAACCTTGACAGACCTGGACACAGACGGCCGGTGCCCAAGCTGTCTGCGCAAACTCTAAGCCAGCTATGCGCCGCATTTCCTTCCCCCGAGTTCACGCAGGGACAGAAGAGATTCTGGGACAGCCTCGCCGGCGATAACCAACACCCGTGCAAAGTAACACTTCTCAGTTGCCGCATACATGTGCTCCCCCACCAGAAGCAACTCAAGAACCCTGCTGCACTAGGCGTGTTGAAGCCCGTCTCGAGCAAGCCACCACTTATCAAGCAGAGCACAAGTTTGAATATGGCCACTACCGTGAAAGCAGCAGCACAGGACACCCCCCAGTTCAACGTGCATGAACTGCAACAAGACTTGCACCTTTTGGCATTGAGCCAGAAGAAACAATCTAGCCTGGCCCCGAGTTCTTCACAACTGATGCTGTACACGAAGTGAAAACTGCTCGTTGAATTACTCTCACCGATTTCCAGATGTTCACAAGTGCACTCTGTGCCACTACTTTCACGAGGGAAGCCAGCCCATGTGTGCGACTCCCGAACACGCCCTGTTCAAGAAAACCTTCCAACCCGTGGTGCAGCAGCAGCAGCAGCAGCAGCAGCAAACAAACAAAGAAAGAAAAGCGGCGGGGAGCACAAAGGACAGCAGAGTCGGAGCGGTCCGCTTCTTCTGGCAGCAAGAGGGACCGCCCCGCCAGCATGCACGGCTTGTCACATGCCACTCCCTGCCACAGCACCTCCCACGGGGACCTCCTCCCGAAGGCTACTGCTCTGCGACGGCCCCTCCATTTGGGCGCCCAAATATCTATATGTATATATTTACACACACGCAAGCACCTCTGGAGATAAACTAACGGGCCGATTCTCTGCTCTAACCGAGAGGAAAAAAAAACACCCTACAAATATGACACAGTGCACGCAATGTGCGGGGAAGTATGGCCTGAGGAGGCAAAATGCTGCCCCGAGTTCAGTGCAACCAGCAAACCACCACACGCAACTGAATCTCAGCTAATCTCCAGCAGGTGTCACAATCAGCGAGCAACACTCGCTAGACAAGTCGTGCATCAAAAACTGGGACCCAGTTTTGCGGCAAGGAAACTGTACGGTCACCCTAGGAAGAGGGGAAAAAAAGAAAGGGGAAGAGTGCTGGACCTAATTCAGTGCGTAGCCTTTAAGAAGGCATGCCGTGTGTTTTGGCGAACTGGTCACAGAGCGTGGCCCCAAGAGTGGTTTCGCGCGTGCATAGGCAGAGACGTAAGTAGCCTTGCCTGCCGTGCAGCCAACACAAAAGGGAACCGAGACAAAGTCACGTGCGAGAACCGCGGTGCACGAGCAAAGGGGGCGGGTGGGCCACAAACTAGGCTTGCCCCATGCCCGTCGTGGACAGTGTCCCTACCTGCAAGACACATCCACAGGGGGCTCCTAGCTTCACAGACGACTGCGCTGTCACTCGGGACAGCAGTCTTTAAAGTAATGGCTCATTATTCACGCAGTATGTAAAATGTGCCTCCAAGCTAGCTTTCTTCGCCGCAATTTGAGACTTGCACGAACCCAGCGGCAGTGATGTTTGTGCAGATCTATTCAAACTGTCACACCAGGGCAGAGAGAAAAGTATGTACACAAAGCCCATGTTTCAGCAGGCTTCTCTCGCTCAGCGACAGGCGCACAGCTGTGGTTGTTTTAAGCCTTCACCCCAAGGTTGTCCCTATTTAAATCGCATGGCCAGCCGGCCCGGCCACGATAACCCCTGCCCCTCTAGGCTTTTGCATCGCGGTTGCAGCTTAGAAAGCAGCAACAAACAAACCCTCCACACACAACAAAGACGTGAGCATGGTACTACTACTTGGTTCTTTTTACCCACTGCACCTGAGACGACATTGCACCCTCTAGCGACTGCTTGTTCCGTTTGTCGGAAAATTTTGCCCGCCCCTTCCCAACCGGATGCGACAAGCATTGACACAGGACAAGGAAAAAGAAGAAGGAGTGGGGGCAACCGAGAAGAGCTGGTGTGGAGCTGCAAGTGCCAGTGCGTGCCCCTGGCGGGGCTCCTCTAGTCTGCTTTCCGGCTCTTGGGCCGCTTGAAGTCGCCTGCCTCGTAGTTGTTCTGCTCGGGGGCTTCGTCCTGGCTGCTGGACTCGTCATCGCTGCGCAAGTCCTTGACCTGCACACCCACCCAACAGAGCAGCGCACACTCAGCCCAGCCGCTACCTGTCCCCTGCAAGGGCAGCTCAGTCCATACACAGCAGAAGCCGTTTCGCCTGTGCCTCACCGACCCCAAGGATCACCCAGGCTCGTCTCCTGTACACACTGCAAATTTGCAGGTGCTCCTCATGGAAAGGTCCTTGAGGTGTGCTCGAGTTAAAAGTTTGGACGAGTACACTTGCCGAGCTGAGTACAATATAAGCACTGAAATGCCTTAAACTAAGATCTTGCAAAAGAAAAACGTCCCAGCCGCAGCCACGTGTGCACATGAAGAGAAGCGAGACTGGAACTTGACAGGCACTTTCTTGTTCCACTCTGCCCACTAGCCCAAGTTTTCTTGTCCAGCTTTTCACTTCCACAATTTTTATACAACAGTCTACGTGGCTCCTGAACTCCAAAGTGCCACGGCCGTAGCTAATACCTGCTGAGCACAACAAAGTGGCTTTGATCCCGGCTGTTTTTCCAGTGGGAGCAAAAAGCGAATGCCGATGCGTAAAGATTTTTCTATGTGGTTCAACTTAATCCACAGCCCTCTACTATGGCCTCAGAGCTGGGGTGTGACACTGGCACATAAAAACCAAACTAAAAATAAGAAGGGCTGCAGTCCTTCCTGGGCAGTTTGCAAATTGTATCTCAGCCCATCTCAGCTGAGCTATCCAGTGCCCTCACTTCAAACGCTTCAGTTGTGCACTCTGCACATTCCTCAACCTGACGACATTTTAGCAGCACACACACTGGGGCCACACCAGAGGCACAGGTCAGAGTGAGAGGCCTCCACTGCACTGCAAAAAGAAGGGGGGAGTACTGACCCCATTGCTTGTAATGGCCTGCAGCGCCATTCGAGCAATCATCCAGGTCCAGACTATGTGCAGGAACTGTAGGGCGGTCAGCAGTGTATTGAAGATGTAGTAGGCAGCAAACATCTCGATCACCTTCACAGCTTCAAACATGGTGTAGTAGATCACCCTGCAGCCCAGCAACGGCGGAGGGAGAGAAGATGGTCAGCGCAACATATTCAAGCCCCAGGTAAAGCCTTTGTTTCTGGCACAAAGCATAAACTTTTTCATTTATGGGGCTGAATGGGTGGCAGTGAGATCACAGCAACACAGGTTCTTGTACACGGCACTTCGTCCTTCACAATACCGATGCATGAGAAGCCATACGCCAAGTGTTGAAAACTAGCCCTGCAATGCTATGCCAACCTCTACATCACAACCAATCACCAAAGAAATAAACTCCCACGATAGCACGGTGCACTGGCTGAGTGCAGTTGCTACGAGAGTTGCAGTTTTTACACCCAAATATAATCTAAACATCATTTCAGCAGTACTTTGATCAAGTGAGTTCAGCACATGCTAAATGATCAGAGCTAAGACTGGCAGAAAACAAAAATGCAGGGGGACTAAAGACTAACAGGAAACATTACAGCCGAATTTAAGCAGTGCCTGATGGCTTGACGGAATACTGCATTAAACCAATGGCAGTCCAATTTAACCAATCACAGCAAAGCTGGGTGACCTCAGTATCAACCATGCTTGCACCACAGCTAGAGGCTTTCACAATGGCCACTGCTGGGGGGGCCAATTGCAGTTGTGCTCTCCTTCGTGGTCAAGGTTGGAGGACACTGCCCGTAACGAGCTGCTGTTGTCCTCAGCTGCTACCCACCACTGAGCAAGGTTTTTGCAGCCGTAAACAGGCGCCACTTGCTCCTTCCGCACAGCTTACTGCCACGGCGTTTTGGATGGATAGCAAGCTAGGCCCATGCAAAGTGACGAGGTGAAGAACATCCAGGCTACCTGTATGGGTAGAGGCCCAGCCTGGACACCAGCCAGCAGACGGTGAACACAGCAAAGATGGAGTCTGCAATGCGCTGCCGCTTTACATACTTTGCCATTTTCGCTGCCTGCAGGAAGACGGAAGGTGCAAGCCACAGGTGTAGAGTCTCACTAAGGGACAAAAAAGCTTTGAACAGCAGTTACTCAGCCTCTTGGATACCATGGTTCCAACTGCTCAAGAAAACACTCTGGACCACGCCGCAGTGTTCCTGCCAGTCCTTTGCTTTCGTCCAGTGCCTCTTCTTCTTGCGCAGTTGAAACGATGCCAAAGTGCCAAATGGCTGAACCAACTGTTCGCTTCTAGTATTCCCTTGTGCCCTGCACATTGCTCACCTCGAGGGGCACGTCCGCGAAGTCGTGTACGATAAGTACCAGGCTGCCGATGCGGTGCAGGTTGCAGGCCCACGACAGGGAGAGCAGCACAATGGTCAGGATGTGGTGCACAAACATCTGCCAGAAGTCCTGCACTGCCCAGGGGGGAGGGGAGCCCATCAGAACAGTGGGGCCCTCCCTCCCTGCCAACGACCCCTTTTCCCTAACCGGATTGCAATACACTCGGGCCCAGCAACCGAACTAACGACAGAGACTGCAGGAAGCGTTCGACCACACATCCCGAAGAAAAAAAGTGAGAAAGATGAAGATTTTGGAGCTGTGGCCTAATTTGTCTTTAGAAGGCTCATGCACCACTGAATCTGTTGCAAAGCAACCGTTAACTGAGCTACTTTGGCCACATTTGTAACTCAATGGAAAAAGAAAAAAGTGTTTTGTCACTTTGCACTGCGAACCATGAATACCTATAAAAGCAGCACTTGTCTGCTAGAAAAAGAATTAAATCTTTGTGAGGACATTTACGTTTGGCCAAATTCTTCCCGCTAAGTATACTTAAAAGAGCCAATCCTACTCAAAGCACATTAGACGAAAGTAAAAGGCAACCAAACTTGCTGTGGTAACAACGCAGACCACAAAATCAGAATGGGTACTAGCACAAATAAGTGAGGGGGAAAAAAAGAAGAAAGGAAAGCAAAACAAAAGGGGAGAGGCACTTGCCTTGCGTTTAGTGTCTATGAATTGGGACATGGTTAGAGACACGTAGAATCCAAGTTCAATCATGTAGTACCACCAAAGGTCATTAGCCACAGACTGCAAAATAAGAAACGGAGCACATCAATGGTGGGTGCACACATACTTGCACTTGCGACAGTAACCTGCAGCAACAGCAGCATAGCCCTGGACACCAAGGGGCTTGACTAGCCAGGCCGCAGTGCATCTGGTTCACCACTGCCATGGCCAACCAGGCTTTTTTTTTTCTTTTTTAAATTCTACGAAATACCATTTCAAACAACTATCCGTCAAGTACCATACACGGGCCCCTTAATGGAGGCTGACCTATTGCAACAGTTCGTCCCCCATCTGGGGAACATTCATTTGTTGTGTACCAACAGTGTGGCATAAATGAGAGTTCATCAGAATGGTGGCCACCGAAGTTGAGAACTGAACCCATGCCCAGAAGCAATCCTCCTGTGGCCACCACGAATGAAGGGCAACACATAGGAACATGCGCAACAAACCGTTCCCTGTAGTTGTTACCTTCAATTTTATGCTTTAATAGTTGTCAGACAAAATAGCGACTTTGAAAGCAATTTTTGGAGTTCAATGAATGTAGTCACGACTTGGCCCAACTTAATCAAGTGCTGAAATACCATCCCCATTATAGGACACATTGCAAGTCCTCCTGATCAGGGTGTCGAACCGAAAGCCGGAACTGAACCAGAACCTGAACCAAAAAAAGAAATAACGGTTACTGGTTCATGCCGAAACGGTTCGACCCTATGTTGTCGATAGTCCACAGTCAATGCAATTCAAACCTTTCTTTCACGCACCATCAACTTCGTACCCACTAGCGCACTTTCCCCCAGACAATTGAACACTATCACGCTTTATGTAACAACAGGGGAAATGAATGAGCACCAATGTAGCAATGGTCTGCTGCTGCTGAAAGCATGAGCATAGAGCAAGCTGACCAAACGAAATGTCATTCTCGGCAGCTTGCAGGGGATATAAAACGACTTTGCCCTTCCCTAGCTGTGACTTTATTGGAGCATTCAGGCTGCAGGAGTTCTCCACTGCGCAACAGCGAAAGCCCACACCCGATGTGTGCAAACTTTTTGCATTTCATAATTTGTTTAAAAGGTCCAACACCTGCAAATTGCTAATACTTGACAAGTGTGACCACACGGGCTACTCAGTAGCTAAGCCGTCTGCTGTTGACCTCAAGTGGCCTCGATCTCCCTTCCCCACGACCGTTTTTCTGAAGTAGATGGAAATCGAGAACGTCCGTGTATCGAGGTTCTGATCCACGTTTAATATCACCAGCTGATTAAAATAAGTCTGCCGGCCTGCAACATAAGCTGCGCCTCGGAGCAGAGATATATAGCACGGGGCATCAAATGCGCCAGTTTTTTTTTTAATCTGTTTACACAAAAAACAACAAAAAAGAAATGGCGAATCACGTTGTTTTAAAATATTGCGCAAGAAGTAAGTTAAACCAAAAAGGTAAAGAAAAGCACCAAAACGTGGACATTGCTCTATACTTTTCTTTGTCCTGCCTTTCACAACCAAACGTGTCATTAATGCGAAGGAAGTGCGTCAGAGTTTTTGAGGACAGTACAGTGGACAAGTTCCGCTTCTTACAGATACAAATAACAACAGATACGTCAAGGAAAACTGTTAAGGTGCGCACTTAGTTCCTTGGCAAGAAACTGCAGCCCTCGACCTTGTTTTGGAAGCAGAAACAGTAATAAAGCAGATGACACGTGCAGAAAGGCAGGCCGGTACATCACACTGCCCCATTCGCCTAGCGACCGTTTTTCTGCTTGTTCTGCAGTTTTGTCTCTTTCAGATCTGCTTTTTTTTCGAAGGCGCACTTGCACTGACAGCCCAACTCGCTACATCACTTCTACTGCTACTCGTTCCGGAGGGGAGTACTGCTGTGGACGAATTAAAAAGCGTCTACCCAAAAAATTTCCATCTCATGCTCCGCGCATCAAATTTCCCTTTCATTTTGGTAACAGCATAATCTGTTATAAGATTCCGCAATGTAGCACACGGAACGATGGTCGGGGGTCAGGTGGTACGATGGCATACTGATTGTAATGCACTCATCCAGTATAGCTATCGCAAAAGGAATTGCAGCGGTCAGAGCAATAATGCAGTGACTGAGCGTTAACTAAAGCTTACTTTCAACAAAAGTGTGGCTAACACATTCGATAAGGTAAAAGCTAACAAATTATTCAGGGTGATCAAATAATCTAATTCATTGGTAGTATTTATGTGCCTGTTGTAGGATTTTTCTGCTTTGTTACAAATATAAAAAAATGTGCGCCATCAGTATTAAGTGCTGGTATTTGAACGCGCGAGTACGCAGGCCTAAATTTAAGGCTTCAAGGTTAGCGTGATGGGCGATTCCATAGCGACGATTGCGATTTCAACAAAAAAGGAAATGGCAGAAAATATATCCCACCGTCATATCTCCTGGCGGTAGCTTTATGAATAGTCGTTAGGACAACAGAAAGTCTGGGCGAGAAAGTAGGAGGTAAATCGTTGCCACTTCATCTGCTTTTATAATATCTCGTAATTGTTTAAAGTTTGCTTTGCAATTGCGCCACTGCCCTTGGGGAACAGCAGCATTTTGAATTTTTGTTTGTATTTTGAGTTGAATATCGTAAAAAACAACTAAATGTTTTTTCCCCCTAATTTCAGTGATAATTCAACTCATCGAACCAGTTTGCAAACCGGTTCAAGCTCCTGAACCGGTTCGGTACGCGATTCTGTCGAACCAGAACCGTAACCGAACTGGTATTTTTTTCGGTTTGACACACTGCTCTTGATCTTCTTGGCCCACTCACAGGTGCTTGGCGTGCTACAAACCGCACTCACATTAGAAAAATGCTAACTTTTTTATGACTGGCCTTGACCACGCCACAAGTTATGCATGTCTGTGCTACATCCGAGGCTATATAATGCTCTGCTAGTGCGTACTACACACGCACATCGTAGTTTCGCTAAATGAACAAGCCCAAAGGGACCACCAAGGTCTGTTCCATTTGTACAAGAATTCCATCTCATGGAAGTGCATTATACTGAAAAGGACCACTTCAATAAAGAGGCCAAACACCCTTGTGTTGCCCTTCAGTTATTTCTGTTCAGCAAGATATCACTGCATGAGTATATTGTCACGGGACATAGGTGGACAATGTTCCATGGCGTTGTGGCCCACAATCGAGGACGAGGGAGTGGCTCGCGGGCAGTGCAGCCTGCACGGACACTCTCGAGGCCACCTTGCTAATACTGCAAATAGATCGCTCCTCATCCTTAACCACTGTTCCTGTCACCTGTTCTGCTGCCACGTAACAATATAATAAATGACAAAAAACTCAGACAAGTTAAAATTTCAGTCATCATCAAAAGCTTTTCAAATCCTAAACCAAGCTTTCCGCACATGCCGTGTACTTGTTTGCTAGTCTCAAAAGACTTCTGGCACGCTCCCAGTAGAGCTTGATGTCTCGACAAAGAAAATTCCGAGACGCACCCTTTTTTGGACCTGATTGAAGGAGAGAGAGAGACTTGGAAGATGATAACCATGGCCTCAAGGTAGAAGCTAGACAGAGGGACTACCAGCCCCATTTGCCCTTCCTTCTCCGTAGGGTGAAGGACGCAGGCTGAGGAAAGCCAGACATGGTACCAAGCAAAGGGCATGCGGTACGGGACAGGTTCGCCAAAGAAGGCACTGAGCCGTGCCGCTGGAAAAGCAAGCTTGTAGACAGCACGCACTCCAGGAAAGGCGCCACAAGCACAGCCAAGCATGATGCCATGGACGAACCGTGCCGCCGCTATTCCGGTCATGGTTTCCAAAAGCACAAGGGACCAAGGAAAAGGTAAAGACCCGCGAGCTATCCCAACACTTTAGCGAACTTCAAAAGGCAATTTCCATTTCATTTTTTTCCCTGTATGCACAAAAATATTGAAAATCACCTTGAATGGCAGCATAATGGACACAACACAAGAGAAAGACGACGACAGGACGACGCTGTCGTTTATTTCTATCATGTGTCTACTACACTGTGTTCCAGGATGCTTAACCAATACCAACTTGCCCAAATGTTCCTTTTTAAGTGAAAATCATTGCACACAGTACTCATTCTGTTCGTGCATTTAATAAATGTCAATTTATGACTGCTTCAACAATGAGAGGAGTTATATAACCTATATTCAATAGCGAGGCACGCATGCAGGCAACCATGTCAGTGCGCCGTCACTGGTTACGTCGGGCTCCGCGGGATGGCGGTACTTGTCCGTGCTAGGCGCATGATATGAAGCTCTAGCCCGCCGAACGCAAAATAATGCCTCGACTCCAATGTGAGTGTGATTAACAACAACTCCGTTGACACCACCTTTGAGAATCGGGTTGAAACAGAGCAGACGATGCACGCCGGTGTTATTTTTTTCTGCAGCGTGCAGGTGCAGTGGCACAAGCCGCGCATGTCCGTGTCCATATCAGTGTTGCCAAGCGAAGAAATTGACAGCTAAACTTTTCAATGAATACCACCTATAGCATTCTATACAACTGTCGTGTCCAAATGCAGAACGAAATCAAGGAATGAACGTTTTAGTAATCACACACACAAGCTGCGCGTTCACTTTCCTTTTGTTTTTCGACTTCAACGAACAGCTTATCACTCAGCGGACGCATAGACAGTTCCTAAAGGATAAAACGTGTCATTGGAGGAGTGTGGTATCTGGTAAGGCCCTCTGATTTCAGTTTGTGCTAGTTTTTGCAGGCTCCCGGGTCATATGGTGATGTTTTGAAAAGCGTCTAGTTGCAAACGTGGCTTACTAGTGCGGCGGTTATATATAACAGATAATGAATGTTAGTGCGCGCTTACCTCAGGACAAGACGACCCAGCATTAAATTTTATGTCATGTGCTGATCCCCGGGTATAATTTTGTATTATCCACTGTACTTCTTTCATGCCACATTGCTTGTCCAGAGTAGTGATCAATATCCAAGGTTGATATTGGCAGGCATAACTGGCGTGCAAACAGGTATGAGGGCTCCACCAAATTATGTACGTGCACAAAACTGACGCATTACTCTGCATAGCCACAGCATGACCATCTGAAGAAACGCTACTTGCGGAAGCATTGTTAGTAAATTTCAGGACAGTGGAATTGCAATCCGCTTGATGCATATGGCGGCTTCGCGAGCTCGTCTATGACACATCCCCGGTGCTTGTACAGACCGAACGTACCACAGTGAGGTTGCGTCGGAAACGTTAATATTCTCATAAGTATACCACATTTGGAAACAGAGTGACTGCTCCACATTAACATGTACTTCAAACGCATACAAATGATAAAGTACAGTCTTGAACGCGTCCCAAAAGCGGCGGAGGCAGTGGGGTGTGGGCTGGAACGTCCTGCAGCTGCTTTTGAAATGGGCCACTGGGGGATTTCATTGGCGTCCCTACAGGCAATGCTCGAGGTGTGTACCGCCTGCCTTTCATGGCCAAATTATTTATTTTCTCAATTTCCCCCTTCCTCACACTCCTGCTGCGACCGATGAATGCACCTTCGTGCTCGGGCTTTATTGCATCATCATTTATTAATTTTTTAAAAATTGTTTTTTTTTTAGGAAAAAGTTATAACTATATAAACATGGGAGCTCCGTAGTCAGGAGATGCTACTTGATAATGGAATGCAAACATCAAACACAACATTTAGAGTATACAATTAATTGCGCTACGATGCGCAGATCATGCAAGATGACGAACAACACTGAAAGTGAAGGACAGGCTGCACTGCGTCTTTCCGCAGCAACACGGAGGCCAATGATTAAAACACTAACTGAAGCGAAATAAAAGGTTTGCAGGGACACTTAAGGCTGCTTACATGTGTGGATGTGAAAGCATTACTCTTTGTGGCTGTAAGTTTATTTTTATTAATTTACTTTATTAATTGAAATAATGAAATCAAATTTCATTTTTGTCTCAAATCTGCGGTTTCATACCCTGCCCTTGTTCACACACACACATTTTTGTCAATGAGGCAAAAAATGCTTTTGCATTGAAAACAATTGGTTGGTCTGCTACGCTTTTCGCGTACTTATAGCTTCAATGGCGTTTTAGCTTTAATGTCTTCAACGCGAGAGCCTTAGCAGTGCTAGAACTGTCCACGTCGGCCTCGGCCTGTCAAGCATGGGAGGTGGTGTTCAGGAAGATTCCATTTTCCCTGCCTTCCACCTGCTAACAGTTCGACTAGAAGGAGGAAATGGCTATAATGGCTTGCTGGCTACAGGGAAACACCGGTGTTGGCAACTTGCCAATGGCACTTCAGTGACAGGCTTTCCTTCACATAAAATCAGCTGATCGCCCCACATTTCTTAATTTCACTTTAGTTGCTTCCTACAGCCTTACCTCATATAAATACAAAATATGCATAAGGCAATCATTCATTAACTTCAGCGTGAGATGGCAATCTTACGCTAGAACCAACATAACAGCGCAATTATGTGCATAAAGAAAGACATTACATAACATTTAGGGTGTCGGCACTAAAAATGATGCATTCCTCCACCTAAAGACGACGAAGTATTCCTTGGTTGTCATTTGTTTGGACTGACTCAGCTTCGCGTTCAACCATCGCCGTCAGACAGAAGGGTGTACAATTTTTCTATTTAATTTTGCATGCCCGTGCCCTCCCAGTCCAAACTGCTTCGAGTGTGGTGGAATGGTGCAATCGAATAGATGTCGGCTTCATAACGTGAGGGCCCAGGTTCGATTCCCACAACGGGAAGCGTTTTTCTTGAGGCTCTTCGACAATCATCATCGATGTCAGAGAAAGTTCGCTTCCCTGCAGGGTGCTCTCGACGTGACATACGCCAACAGTGCGACAAAGAAAGCTTCACTTTAAAAACATTCCGGCTTTGGTGGGCACAACTACATTTTATGACTGGTCGGGAGAGTGGTGCAAAATTTGCAAATGCCGAGGACCCCGAAAATTTCAAGGTTGGTCCAACCTACTAACCATTCCCAAAACCAGCTCAGAACGGTTTCAATTTGTTCCAGTTCCGGTTCAGTTCCAAACTAGTAGAAATTACACGGGTTCGTTTCAGTTTCAGTTTGATACGCTGGTTGCAAAGGTGCATCGGACATCATTTCATAAGCAGGAATTTATGCAGTCCGGTGCATAGATGTTAAAGAGAGCAGGCCAGATGCATATGGGCCTATTTATAACGACGCAAATGAACCAAGTGGGGCTTGCTTGTGAATTCTGAACAAACCTGCATTAGACTGCAGTATTCCTTTTTTTCCAGTTTCACTTTACTCGAAAGCCGGGAAACTGAATGTCTTTTTTACTTTTGACATACATTTGTATGGTATACACAAAACATTTCCACCCACGCCTGGGCATTCTGTACTCACATGATGAGGAAAGTCGTACCAGCAGTGCATTGTGTCCCACAACCACGGTTTCTGTTGTAGAGGACGAAAGGAGAGAGAAAAGCAAGGCACACTGAGGTGTGATCCTATAACTACCAGCTGCAAAATAAAGCTCGCTTGCCTCACGTACAAACACGCTTTTGATGTATGAATGCCTGCTACAGCAATGCCCAGAATTTATCTTTCACTGGATGGCCACACACAAGGAACCCTGGCTGGTCAAAAAACAAATTTTCCTCAGTCATTTTGTTAGACAAACAGATCAAGCCAGAAATGTTACACTTCACTAGTGGGTAACCTGACAAACTGCTTAGCACAACTGTCCGGACCGCACACTTTTGTAATTGCTAGCTCTTTCACATCTCTGCATACACACAACAATCGGAAAATGGGAGTAGAAAGCAATATGCTGACTGGGACAAATGGGTGGGAAAAACAGTAGCAAATTCAGGTTATCGAATACAAAATTGGCAGCACCATCCGGGGTGAAAATTTTGAAATACGGCTGCCCAGAGAGGATGATCTTGAGGAATGACTGTTGTACATGGGCACCTCTACAGTTACTTAGCAAATTGCTTTCCGAAGTGCAGTGCAAAAAATAGTGCTGCATATACTACTCCAATGCACTATGTGCCACAACAAAGGCCACGACATTAATTTATCTCGCATGAATGCCTTGACAAAACAAAACAAGCACCCACGTGTGTCACCACAAACACGGTTACAGCACCTTAGTTAAAGCGTGCGCTTACCATCTTACAGTGTGCAGCCAATACACGACACCTACGGTACAGACGGCAACACACTTGTCTATCACACAGCTTTCGTACTTTCCGCCTCATCCTGCATTACCCGAGCTGGATTCGAAGAAAACTACTGCGGCATTCCGAAGTCTTTGTTGCCAACATTTTTGTAATATGTTCGCTTTGGCAGTTTTCAGATGGAACTAGTCGAACTCGCTCTCATGGACAAGTGTATCATTGCACTCGCAGTGCACGGTTGGGAGTTTAACTTACGTCGTAGAGTGTGTAGAGGCCGTAGCAGAATATGCTGAAGTAGAAGGTGAACCTCCACCTGAAACGCAGAAACAGAACAGCGGTGGTGGTTGCAGCCCGTACAGCAGCAGCAGCAGCAGCAGCCGAAAGCCGCCAGTAACAACAGCAAGCCCACGCACGTGCTCTCGGTGAACTTGTCCAGGGTGCAGGGCTTCTCCTGCAGCACGCGCTGGCGGATCCAGCGCTGCACGCGGCGCTCGGTCCACTCGAGCTGCCGGGCCAGCCCCTGCACCTGCTGGGAGCCCATCTTGCCGTTGCTCAGGTACGCCTTCTCCAGCACATGGTTGTCCGGGGCACGCACGGGGCGCCGCTTCAGCCCCAGCCGCACCCCCAGCGGGCAGAACACCAGCCTGCACAACCACGAGCACGGGGGCCAATGTGCGCTGGAAGCAGCCCACACTTGTAAAGGCTGATTGGGTGACTGATCGTGGGGTTTATCACGCTGAAGCTACACCCGGGCCATGAAGCACTGCAGATGAATTTGCACCACCTGGAGATCTGCAACGTGCGCCAAAATCTCGATACAGGGGCGTTCTTGCTTTTCGCCCCCATCACAAAGCCAGCCGCCGTGGCCAGGATCAAGCCTGTGTCCTCGGGCTCAGCAGCACGCCTTAGTGGCGGGTCACACTTGCAAAGGCACCACGAAGGCGAGATACCAGTTCTGTTTGCTGTATTCCCATAATTGCACCAACAAGGAAAACAGTTGGAGCAGTTCTCACTCACCAGCCACTTTCAAGCCCAACACTTACTACATTGCATGGTCTCGTTTGGCAATGGATGGCTGTTGAGTGAAGCTGCTGCCAAGAAACAAGACTGAGTCACTGGCTGTCCTCTAGGTCCGTTTGATAGTAGTGGCACTTGAATGCTAGCAGTATTTCGCATATGACATTGCCAGTGACGCTGAGCGGTGGGAAACTGGAACGGTGTGAGTAACCGAGGGATTAAAAAATAACTACGTATGCATTTTGTCTTCATGGTCAGATTAAATGTCAACCCAATAACACCAGTGAGTTTGTTTCTGGAGCAGTGGAACACTAAAACAGTGGAATAAAGACAACACAAAAAGAAGACATCACACGGGCACACGGAAGGAGTGCTGGGGAGGCACACGTCGGCATGGCTTCCATCCCGCTCCCAGAAATAGAACCGACGTTTCTACACATGTGCCTCTGGTTGGATGGCACGTACACCTTGCGTTTCATTCACAATAAAATCAGTTGGAAGCTCAGTGTCGTCCTTGCCGTCTCGTCGCCATCCCTGTCCTTAAGTCAACCGTAATCTTTTGCTCGCACACAAAAACAGAAGGCAACAACAGGGTAGACGCAAAATTTGGAAAAATAATCCAGGGAAAATGTGCAAACAGGCCGCAGTTTTGTGCACAAGGAAAGCGTGCACCAAGAGCATTTCAGCAGGACCATGGGTGTGAAATGGACAGTTATTTGCACACGAACACACCAAGCGTCAAACATGACACAACTGGCCTGGCCCTTAAAAGGGCGCAGTGCATGATGTGCCTTGTGAACGAGCAGAGTGCACAGGCAGCAGTGGCGATGGTCAGCCATGCGGCCCTCTGCAGCTGACGTGTGTGCAGCTGTGCAGAGCTATCGCAGCCTGTCACTGACGCATCTGCCTGTCTGGACGATACGACATTTTCTGCAGGAAGCGGGCACCGCACCACATGTTGCTTGTGGCACTCCCGAAAAAGCAGATTTTAGTAGCTGCAGTTGCCACAAGGCTTATCTGATAAGCCAAAGGAAAAAAAAATATATATATATATATATATATATAGTGAGAGAGGAGCTGAAAAGCACACTAATGATGTGCTAAATAAGCTATCCCTGGTGACATGAGAACGGCAGCTGATCAAAAGTAGGTGCATCCATGCGAATAAAACCTGCAGTCGCAGAGGATAAACGGGCTCTTCAAACCACGCAAGTATTTTTTCTTTTTTGATTTTTCGGGAGGTGTGTTTACAATGAAGCAAAACCATTCACTCTCATTCTCACGGTAGCACTCGTGAAGTTGCTGCAACATGATTACCCAGCAAACCACCCTTCAGCGCAAGGTCCTTTCTCAAGCCAATGCGAAACAATTTTTAATGTGAAAGCATTAAATAGCCCATTGAAAAAACACCGCCTAGCGTCGGTAGCTGCTAAATGGCTCCTACGCCTCCCACTGGCACTCTGAATGACTGTATGAACCATACTGCTATGGACTTTCTTAAGCATCTACAGTACACTGTTACAGCCCCAATTTTAGCAGTAGCGCGAGGTGGATGTCCATGCCAGTAAAATGCACACACGTGCAGCAAGACCCGAAGGAACACACAGCAGCGTACAATTGGACATTACTGTTTTCGTATTCACAAAATATGCTGCATAAGAAGTGCTCAAATGTCTTTGCAATTTTTAAAGCAAAGCTTTTAGCCTCCCACTGGTCTCATCTGCAGTGCACCCAAAACGCACAGCAGGAAAGCCAACTTTCTCTAACAATGATCGCGGCTCAAGTGAAGAAAAACTGAAACGCTTTCCGTGGTTGGAATAGAACTTGAGTTTCTCGCGTTATAAAGCAGACGGCTATCCAGCTGGACCAGACACCGCTCGCTTCTGGGTGGGTTTGTTTAGTGTTGATTTTGGAAAGCCTTGCGTTCCCCGCATCCTTGTCGTTTCGGCAGACGGGTGGTTGATTTCTTGTTTTTGAGTACCCAACCCATACACGCACAAAACACCTCCACACGTTGCTGGTGCACAATGAAGGGTTTTTTCTGCCCAAGGACAGCGTAAGGCACAGAAGCTGGCCAAGCGCTTCGCCGCACACTTGGTTGGCATTTGCTCACATAGCCAAAGCGCAACGAGCTCAAAGGAAGTTGAGCAGGTGATGGTGGCTATGCCCTGTACAATGGGTCGCCCTCGCCTAGTGGCACGGTGTAGCCAAAAAATGATTGTACTGACCAAGGTAGCTGGGTCAGATCAAACTCATGTGCACAGCATTTTTTTTTTGTGGGAAGTGCAGCTGCCACTGAGAAAGCATTACAGTGAGCAATGGTTGATGTAGCGAATATAAGCTTGCGATTTAGGATGCCACGATTTTTTTGTCCGTGATTGTTTATCAATTTAATTTGAAACCTGGTCGTGCAGGCCACTGATGAATACTAAGCATTGGTGTGTAATGCTACACTACAGAGTTCCATTCTTCCATATTAAGCATTTACTTTGCTCAGCATCCAGCTATGGCGCAACAGTTGTACATGTTTAGTTTCTTGTAAAATATCCAACGTAAATTTCCGTAACACACTACACACAGGCCCCAACAATTGGTGTGCTTTCCTGCAGCTATAGCCCCGTGGTTTTTGACAGATTCAAAGTCACTCACACCGTTGATTTCGCCTGGATCGAATCAGCCACCAGTCACCTTGGACATTACAGCAGAAACAGCTTTCAATGGACCTGCTTCGATACTTCCTACATATCCACCTGACCACCAATGACCCACCACAGTAGCAACGCTTTGTTGCAAGCCATGCACAAATACAAGGTTGACACTTGCCACTGCCCGTCTCTAACGCTTGCCCTTTGGGCACTAAATGCTCATATGCACCACGCACAACCCCCCCATATCCGTATGCATTCCAGTCCCCTTTGTGAGAGCCGCGAGACTCGGAGGCAGCTTTCCTGCAGTTGCGGGAACCATGACTAAGCTGCAAGGCATTTTTCTCTGCACCAATATCAGCAACAAAATTAACTGTAACCAGTAAGGGCCGTACACTTGGTTTATTTGTAGTGGCCGATGTTCAAGTACCTGTTTAAGCTCCATGTTCCCATTTCCTCAATCTCGCCTTCCCTGCTTGACCTATTTGACGACGTTTCAATTTGGTTTAATCGGCGCAACAGGAGTCGATCGAAAAGCAGGACACAAGTTAATAAGGAGGACCCGCGTGCTCGTATCGTGACTTGCGAACTGAAGTAGACGCGGAAACACCTTCCGCAAGCTGTTTACTTCGTATACACACGCAACTCCGGCATTTGGGAGGGCGCATATCGGCCACAGCAACGTGGACTTCTGCACCCGGGCGGATTAGCGACGCGGTGCTGAACTCTGTTCGGACCCGTATCTCCGATCTATCCACCCATCGCGCTCGCTCAACTTTGAACCGGTCACATTACGCTGATAAAGAGGGCCTGGCGCGGGCTAACGGGTTCCGACCGCTTCCCCCCACCGGGGTGCCTGCCTACCCAACGCGTCGCAAGGCTACTGGCTCGACGGCCGCCCACGAAAGGCACGGTTTCCGCAAGCAGCAGCCTAGCCTAGCGTAATGACATGCTAACGGCTAAACCAAGGACGTGTGCGGCCGCGTCGCGCACTTCGGGTCCGCGGAGAAGCGTCATCACGGAGTCAATTAAATTCCGTTTACAACACGAAGGCGGCACGCGAAACGATGTCACCCACAACGAAGCGCAGCGAACCTCGAAAGCAGGCCCGCGCCACCACCCCATGCAGACCTTCGAGCTGCATTGAGAGCGCCCATTGCTCACGCGAGCCGAAATGCGCGGAGACTCCAAGCGGAAGCAGAAAGGACGCACATTAGGAGCGTTTTTCCTTTCAGCACGGCTCAGCGGCGCCGATCCCGCCCGCGCCCAAGAACCTTTTCACAGTAGCATGAAACGGTTCCTCGCGATAACAGAGCAGACACCCCCAAATGCGTGCAGCAAAGCGGAAACAGAGGGGCCGTTACAAAGAACACGCCCCAGCGACGGTAGCTACAGAAGCGCACAACGCCAGCCCAGCTCCCTTATCTCCCGAAGCAGATCGCTCATCGATAATCTCGCAATGAATGAGCCAAAACACCCACTTCGGCAAACCTGACAAACCGCGGAACAGTCACGACCACGCGCAAAACTTGCGCCATCGCAGATGATGCGGATGCACCGTGCATGAACAATATGAGCGAGAAAGGGTGCAATGAGCCGCTGCACACAGAGAACGTTGCCCCACGCAGCCGGCAAAACGTGCGCTCTAAAGGGAGTGACCAGCTCTTCGCGAGCATGCAACCGCGCTAGATAAGTTATTCCGAGATCATATTAGAGCAGATGCCGGGCTCGCAGGGAATGCCAATTACCGTACCAGTGAACCACGAAACAAGCGCAGTACAACCCAAAACATTGAGCAGAACACCGAGAGAAAACAGCGACTAGAAGCAAGTCGAGCTTAGGCCTTACCTTTCAAGTGTATACCGTATTACAAGAAGTACTAAAGCCACGAGGAATCCATAGTAGAGGTCGTCAAACTGGGCGTACTTTACTTTATCCGTCTTCTTAATGTCCGCCCATGTGAAGTTCGGCGGCAACCAAACATCTTCGTTCCAGAACCACTTCCCGAACCGCTGCACTACACCCCCCGCCATTTTCAACTGGAAAGTGAAGGCCCGCTTATTCTCGACGAGAGCGAGATATTGTGAGACTGTGAGCGAGAGCGGCGAGATCGGAACGAGATTTCCGTCAGGGGTCTCTAGCGTCTTTTCGTCCGCTGATCTCCGTGTGGAGGCCTGCCAAATATTCGTAGGTGCAATTTCAATCTGCTTTAATCGCTAAATTTATACTACTTTTACCCTTGTAAGGTCCGAAATCTTGTATACTTTTTATTAAATCTATGTTTTGCAGCACAAGTGCCGTGGTTTGCATTTGGAACATTAACGTTGTCGTGTTTATGCGCTGCGACATTCGTGGCGTGAGTCAAAGCAAAGAAATTTGTCGTACCAAAACACCGTTTCCAGCGCAACGTATTTCTCATGCTTGGTTAACGGGTGCATTCCTGATATTTTAAGTTGAGATCCTTTTGTTCACGCAGCGCTATCAAGATTTCTGTGCATCCCTGTGCAAAATGTGGCCTATTCATAAGTGGTTTGCGTGTTGTCGCAGAAAATGGGGAAGATTATGCGGCCAAACAAGGTGGTTCTCATCCTCAGCGGCAAGTACGCCGGCAGGAAGGCTGTCATCGTCAAGGTACGCGCTGAGAATATCACCGTAATTGTGCTTCGTAGCGCTGCTCCAAGTGTTGTCGCTGTGTGTGTAACAACGTTGTTATCGGCATAGCAGCAAGCGTAGTTGATGCAAATTCAGGAGGGGCTTTGCCAGTTGATTAGCGTGTTCTGGAAACCTGTCTGTTGATGCCTGCTACTGTAACGGCGGCAGTTTCGTTTAGTAAAATGGTCCACGCCAAGGCTAACTCACCTTAGGTGTGCCGACGATGCTTTGAGCGTTTTCCGGTTGTTGGTCACTTAGCCGTTCTGCTTTTGGGAGGCATGCTTGTTAGCCGAGTCTGCGCAGTGTTTAGACCCACGTCCAATGCTGTCCTTCCAGAACAACGACGATGGCACGCCAGACAAGCAGTACGGGCATGCCTTGGTGGCCGGCATTGATCGCTACCCGCGCAAGGTGACCCGGAAGATGGGAAAAAAGAAGCTGACCAAGTACAGCAAAATCAAGCCTTTCCTCAAGGTGTACAACTACAACCACCTGATGCCCACCCGGTGAGAACCCTACGCTCTGTTGTACAGTCCTCCGAAGTGGCTTTGGGCGAAATGGTGATGGCCTTTCAGGTGTCCTTACGGGAAAGTGAATTGTAGGGTCATGTTGGGGCCCTAATTGAAGACCTACGCTAGCATTTTGTCTAAGCTCGACTCGACTATCCACTGAGATGTCAGGCGAGTGCCGTCATGTAAGGAATGAATCGGTGAAGAGTATCTAACCTTTAGTGTGGCATGCCTGTGAGCTGTCATTATGTTAACTTTCCTGCCCACAGGAAAAACCGTGATTTTGGGTAGTCTAGCTAACAATATCTTCCCGGTCGCAAAACAAAAAAAGGGGCATATAAGTGGTATTGAGTTGTACAAGAGTAAATTTCTTTGCAGTGGTAAATGTTTCAAACAGGAATTTTAATTTGGAATAAAAGAGAAAGAGTTGCACAGAAAAGTTATGGGACAAACAAGAAAATAAGCAAAAATGTCTGTGTTGCTCCACACCGAAAAAATTTAAGATGCACATTTTGTACATATACTATCCCTGCAAAACTCCTGCAATATCAAACGCCCAACTAAAATTTCCTGACTTGCAAAAGAAAAATGTTAGCACTAATGGTTTTTTTTTTTTATGATCCATCCCTTTAACTGTACATCGGCTTCTCGAAGATGTGCGTCCATGCATACTTATTACTGTTTTCACCTATCTCCCTGATAGTCATGCTGTGTGCTTGAGGAGTACGAGTGACGGTGAGGTGCTCTGGTGACAGTGTTCTGGTGCATTGAACGCATGCCTGTCCTCTGCCTGAGCTCCCAATAAATAGCTGAACGATTACGCACAGGGTCTGGGTGGGAACAGTTGCAAGGCAAGTACGGGATAAAATTAGGTGCGACGGCTACGACAAAGATTCCATCTTGGGCGACAAAGATTCCACCCATGATTTTCAGGTGTTTTCCTTTCGGTGTAGACGAAGAGGAAATTATGAGCAGAGCAAGATAACGGATCACGCTTTGACTAATTCAAAAACAGTGCAGATACAAGTGACAAACAAGAGTGCTTTTTTAGTCGCTCCATATATCTTTGTCTGGGCGCTGTTTTTGAATTAGTCCAACTGTGTACCCAGCATCAAGCTTTAGTGTGTTATCTTGGATTACGCTTGGTCTTAGAGTCGAACATGACAAAAGAGTTGGATGCCCACCTTACAACACTCGGAAGTAGCCCATGTTGAGGCTGGGGACCCAGTCTGGTTTGTCTCATCCATAAAGTGCATTGGTTACCTTAATTTGCGAACATTTTAAGCATTACGCAATGTTTCAGGCATGTGATAATTGACAGGTGAAAGCTTCGATGTCCATTGTCCGAGGGCCCGCCTGAAGTGAATCGGGTGCAACAGATTCAGTACTAATTACCATATAATGCGGAATATAGGTCGAGGCGGAATATAGGTCGACCCCCTTACCTTGTAGCCGAAAAATGCAAAAAAAAAAATTAGGTACCAACCATTGTTTTATTGAGACTGTAACTTGTCTCGTCTCAGATTACTCATTTAAAACTGTCTAAAGTATCGTCGGACGACTGCTTCTGGCTCGCTGTTGCCCACACAGCAGGTCGTCCTCGGTGCAGTCCAGGGAATTGCTTATGCAGCACTTCTTAAACACTCGCAAGACGATGCCATCGTGAAGCGAGCGCAAAGCATGGGACACTCGTGTGCAGACTGGAGTGACAGCCAGTCTGTGCAGGCGGTCAGCAAACATCTTGGGGTATCCATTCTTAGAAACATCGCACGAGGCTAGCGGACAAAATTTGCCCCTTTGTACAGCAGCACAGGTGCACAGAGCAGCGCCCATGAAACGAGGCCTTCCGAGCGTTGCATACCGAGAGCTGCCCCTTCAGCTAATGCCGCTAGCAACTTCTTTTGGTGATACCGAACTGGTGCAGGGCGGACATGTCATTGGCCTTGGAAAACCCCGAACTTTTCTTTTAAATGCTGCTGTAAACTGGCACCAAGTGCTTAAACTCATTTTGAGCAAGAAGAAAATTGCACGCACACATTCGCCGACAGCGAGAGAAGCAACAAAACAAAGATGGCGTCGCGTCTGATTGATGGTGTGGTGGCGATGGTGCCTTTGGGGTTTGGATGGGCTCGATTGGCTGCCCGGTCGCCAGATGCCAACTGCCAGTGACTGCAATATAGGTCGAGGGGTGATTTTTCAGCAAATTTTTCTGTAAAAAATCTCGACCTATATTTCGCATTATACGGTATATTCATATCGAAAACTTTGTGAATTCATCAAATGAAGTCGGACTGTCTTCAAGGGACACTGAATTGAATTTGTCAAGCTCCCAATTTTGCTTGCACTGTGTAGACTGGCTCAATTAATCGTTTATCTGGTTGACAAGTCGGTAATTATTTTATAAAGTGCGAAAGAAAAACTACCATGCGTGGTTTGCGGCGGCCTCACCAACTAAAGGCTGTGACGACAGGAGGAGGTGCACCTTGATTGGATGATGTCCAAGATTAGCATTCAAACAAGTTTTGGTTCTGTAAAACAATATGCTTGACATCCGACGTTATCGTTGGATGTCATCCTCGATATCTCAATAATCGCCATACCGCGCTTCTGCCATGTTTGTCGGCTGTAAAATGCTTAAAGGAGCCATGAGGACAAAACACAAGTTCGGTTCATTCGAGAGATTGCCTCGATAGAATCCTACTGACACCACTGTTAATGCACACTTCGCTTAAATAAGCTACATAACTAGGAAAAAACGGAATGGCCATGCGACCTACTAGCTCATTACCCGCAACAGAACCTATCATGTCATATGAGCCCAGCTGTGCGATTGGCTGAGGACAGGAAAAGCAAACGACCCGCCGCGGTGGCTCAGTGGCTAAGGCGTTCTGCTGCTGAGCACGAGACTGCGGGTTCGATTCCCGGCCGCGGCGGCCGCTTTTCTGATGAAGGCGAAAAGCAAAAACGCCCGTGTGTACGAGATTTCGGCGCACGTTAAAGATCCCCAGGTGGTCAAAATTAATCCGGAGCCCTCCACTACGGCGCGCCTCATCGCCTGCGTTGCGTCGGCGCGTTAAGCCCTACAATCAATCAATCAAGGAAAAGCAAACGCAAATTAGGCACGGCTGATAGGCTTTCCGAACGACCTATTTGCGCCTAATTGTAATACATATTCATTTTTAAGCAGTAAGAACGGTGCGGTACAATGAAAGTTACGAAAACGCACAGAAGTACCGATGCGCACTGCTGTTGGTAGTGGGCGCACTATGCTTGTTTTAGCTGCACAGCACTCCGCCGCTTTGTGGTTGTTTTACAGGACACTGGCCAATTGGCGTAAGCGGCGTTGTCTTACGTGACCTTGTTTGTCGAGGATACCCCAGGCTTCACGAGACGATCACTTTTTAGAGTAACGAAAACAAGCCAGGTGCAAATACGCTCAAAAACAAAGCAACGGCGGAGAACGGTTTGTCGATGACTATAGCAGCGCCATCTGGGAGGGCTGACTGGCAATAAGGCCGCAAACCCGAATGACGCAGTGGAAGTTCGCTTGAATACATGCGCTTCTGACATTACGAAAACCCACTATTTGGCAAAATTTAACCTAAATTGGTCAATTTCTCAGTGAGCACGGCAGCATTTGCTGCCGGACAAGCGCTGTGGGCACTATAAAACGCGAAATCTTTCGAATACAACAAACTTGTATTCTGTCTTCATGGCTCCTTTAAAGGGACCCTGCAACACTCTTTGAGCAGTGCAAGTAAACCTGCGCGACGTTTAGATTACACTGTCGGGAATACCTGAGCCAAATATTACACAAGCACGTGAAGCGGTGAGCGCGCAAATCGATGTAAAAGACGCGGAAAAACCAACCGCTCTCTCTTCAGTTGTTCTCATTATGCAACCCCTGGCATGGCCTAAGGGATGTCACATAGGCCATGGCTGCCCAATCGGCTGTCACTGGTCAACTTCGCGGCTAGATTCTCCCATTTCCGTCGTCATCGCTGTGTACGAACCTCTTCTATGCCTGAACCTGTAGGCACAGTTTTGCCGTTTCTTTTGTGTTTTGAGTGTGCGCGGAGTTTGAGTGATGAGCTCAATACTTCCCTTTCAACGGAACCACTCGACTACAAAAGTTTATTGCTTCAAAAACGCCCTACCAGCCCAAGCGCGCACTTGCGAGCCGGCACCCATGCCTGCTTTTTTGTGACACCGGACCGGAAATAGGCCTCTATGCGTTGCGGAGAAAAGGAGAAAACTCCCCGGCATGTGATATATCGAAGGCCGCCCCCCTATCCGGGAGAGGACGCGCAGCTTTCGTCGCGTTCTCGCGGTCGAGTTGAGAGGGAACGATTATGCGCGATTTCTCATCGCGCGTAGTTTCGTTAATTGTGAACAGATTTTCATAATTCTTGTGGGAGGATATTTCTGGGACAATAGACTTTATCCCAAAATACATTACTAGTAGTCGATGGCAAGTGTTGCAGGGTCCCTTTGTGCGCATTGAATCGCTTAATGAGCTTTGCTTGCCTCGAGAGAAATCGACCTGAGGGTTTTGCGTTCTACTCTGTTTAGCAGCCACCACTGGTGTGCTCATGATACTGACATACTGATGCATGGGTGCAGACGGTGTTGCTATATATATATAGAGCCATCCAGTGTTTGAGCTTTGCATCGATGTTGAGCATGGGAAAGCACAAATGCTGCTGCGATGTAATGCTAAATTTCTGTGTGGCCAGCCAGGCATGTGGGGCTGAATGTCGGCTTGTCCCGTGTTCGTGTGAAGGTGGCCAGCAGTTTTGTGCAGGCTAGCTTGATGTGGCTGCAGGACTGAATAGTGAAATCTGTCCAGCTTACTTCGAGAGAGAGAGAGAGAGAGAGAGAAACAACTTTCGCTGAGCCCATTTCAGGTGACGCTCGCAGGCGTCAGACGGGGTGGAACCCTAGTCACGAGTCCCATATGAGTCCAATAGCTCCTGGCCCCTGGACGCGAGAGCTTACTTCGAGACAAGTGCAAAGTAGGATGCTTTGCCAGATATGGTGTCACCTGTAGCGTAGCACATTTTGTGCGTCGTCGTCTCACTGTTGTGTGCCATGTGCAGCTACACGGTGGAGATCCCATTCGACAAGTCTGTTGTCAACAAGGAGACGTGGAAGGACCCCGCGAAGAGGCGCAAGTCCAGGCGCGAGGTCAAGGCCAAGTTTGAGGAGAGGTGGGTTCCTTGGGGAATCGTTGACCTAGCTTTGCAGTGGCGACAGGAGTGCTCTGTACAGGTTTCTTTGTAGTGTGGCTGTTCGAAGCTCTTGTGTGCTCTGCCATTGCTTCTGGCTGCCTGCGTGGTGCCTGAAGAACTCAACTCTTTCAGGTGCTTCAGCTTGGCAAATCTGTTGCCCATCCCTTGTGGTCCCTCCCCATCTTGTTTCCTTGTTGGGCTGGAAGCGTTCTTTTGTACTAGCCAAGCTAAATTATATGCAAAATGCATGTGGGTTATTGCTCATCGTAATTTTTTATAGTGGCAATAATGAAGCCTGTTCTGCTTTCTTGCAAGTTAAAAGTAGGCCTCCTCCTCATGTGAAGGCTGAAATATATTCTGTGGGCTGTTTGGCTACAGCCCCGCACGGGGCACCTTGAGTAATCTTGGTGACGGTACTGGCGATACCGCGGACCCCGAGCCCCCAAACATAAGCTGGATCCAACCGTGGCGATGTGTTTATAGGTGGAGGGTTAGAAACCACGAACGCCCCGCACGGGGCACCTTGAGCAATCTTGGTGACGGTACTGGCGATACCGCGGACCCCGAGCCCCCAAACATACGCTGGATCCAACCGTGGCAATGTGTTTATAGGTGGAGGGTTAGAAACCACGAACGGTGGCCGTCGGAGCCTTGGTCAAGCTCCGGCCGATGGGCTCCCTGCCTGTCTACCAGGCAGGGAGCTCCGGGACCTCTTTGACTACCAGGGTAAGGTCAAAGGAGAAAGTACCCCCGTCTCCCTGCTTTCCAATGTATCATATGGCATCTTCAAACCCCCCCCCCCAGACGTGATCGGCCCCCGAAAAGGGGCCGCACCGAAGTTTCTTTTCCTCCTTTGCAATCGATCTCTTCCCCAAAGCCCGATAATTTTTCGCGCTTTCTGATCATGGAATCTGTTGACAAGGCAAAACCAATCACTTCCCAGTCTGTGTTTCTAATCTCCAAGTTTCTTGAAAGCCTTGTCGGAAAGTCCTACAAGGCTAAGAAACTCACAACGGGAGAAGTTCTGATAGAAGTTGAAAACAAACAGCAATCCTCTAACCTCCTCAAGCAAACGCGCATGGTAGATGTTGACATCAAGATCACGCCCCATCGCAGCCTCAATAGCTGCCAGGGCGTGATCTCTGATCGGGATCTAATGAATGAGACTGAAGCAGATCTGCTCGAGGGCCTCCGAGATCAGGGCGTGACAGCAGTGAGGCGAATCACCATACGCCGAAATGATGAAATAATTCCAACTAAGCACATAATCTTGACACTTGACCGCTCTAGCCTTCCTGAGTCGGTCAATGCAGGTTTCTTGAGATGTCCAATCCGACCCTACGTGCCAAACCCACGCCGCTGTTTCAAGTGTCAGCGGTTTGGGCACGGCACAACGTCTTGTCGTGGTAAATTGACGTGCGCAAAATGTGCAGCACATGATCATCAAACTGACAACTGTAAATCCGAGAACTTCACCTGTGCCAACTGCCAGGGACCACACGCTGCCTATTCTAGGAGCTGTGAAAAGTTCAAACAAGAGAAACAAATCATTGCCTTGAAAGTCAACGAAAACATCACCTTCCCAGAGGCACGGAAGAGGTTCGCCTCCTTCCCTCTGGGCAGGTACGCCGACGCAGCTCGCCGGGGGGTGGAGCGGCGTCTGGTTTCGGCGGGGACCCAGTACCGCGAGTCGGACTTGGTCCCGCCCCCGCCCCCCCCTGGATTGCCTCTGGCGGCCCAACCCGCCACCGCACCGCCTGCTAAGTCAGCAGCGGCTGTGGTGGCATCCACGTCCGTTGGGGATGCTGCTGCACCCTCTGTTTCCTCCTCTCCACCGGCCCGAAGCACATGCGAGGGCCCGGAGGAGATGGAGCTGGAGGAAACTGCAGCAGTTCCCACCTCCGCCGCACCGCCTGTGCCACCCGGGGCGCTCCTGACGCCCTCGGCGGTCGCGGCCAAAACGAAGGGCACCGCAAAGGGTGCCAGGTCCGGGGGGTCCGGTACGCCGGGTACCCCTTCCAAATCAGATGATGACTTGGATGTGGGACCCTTCCTGTCTGCTTCGCAGCGGAAGGAACGGGTCCCTCCATCTAAACCTCCAGAGGAGGTAAAGAAACCCAGTCCAAGAGTCCAAGCCCCGAAAGACCCTACATAAATAGTCACACTCCAGTAGCTCTAATACATAATAATGGGAAGAGAAAATATCGTTCAATGGAACTGCAGAGGCCTTCTAAATAATCTTGACGACGTCTATGAGATTCTGCATGCTAATCAGCCAAGTGTAATGTGTGTTCAGGAAACACCTGAATTCCAAGAACACAAATTTCTTGAATAGTTACCTGGTATACAGAAAGGACAGGGTTGGCTGCACACACTCTTCTGGCGGTGTGGCCATAATCGCCCGCAAATCCTTAGCATGCCACCCTGTCACCTTGAACACTATCCTGGAGGCTGTGGCAATTCGAACGATAATATTTAATAGGTTGATAACGGTATGCTCCATATACATTCCTCCTGATGTCTCACTTTTAAGCTCTGACTTCGAGGCGCTGGTTGACCAGCTGCCCGAACCATACATCCTGACAGGCGACCTTAATGCTCACAACACTCTTTGGGGCTCTTCTCGCACGGATGCCCGAGGTCGCCTCATAGAGAAATTCCTTACATCTTCAGGAGCATGCCTTTTCAACAGTAAACAGCCTACATACCATAACATAGGACACAACACCTACTCATGTCTTGACTTGGCGATTGGCTCCGCAGTTCTCTTTCCTCTTCTCGAGTGGGGTGTGGGAACTGACCCATATGGCAGTGACCACTTCCCCACCTCACTTACATATATAGGTAAAGGCCCAAGCAGTTCCTCTTCCCATAATAGGTTCAATGAAGCACGAGCTAACTGGAATACATTTACAAAGACATCCAAACTACACCACACATCCATAGGACATCTACACGTTGAAGAAGCTACCCAACTCCTCACGGCGCACATCCTCGACGCCGCCGAAAAGTCCATTCCCCACGTCTCTGGTGCCCCGCGCAACCAGCGGAGGCCGTGGTGGAATGAGGACTGTAGGCGGGCGCGAGAGGCCCAGAACAAGGCGTGGGGTATCCTTCGTCGGTACCCCACGTCGGGAAACCTCCTCTTGTTCAAACGGGCCAAGGCATTAGGAAAACGTGTGCGCCGTGAGGCAAAACGAGAGAGTTGGCGTACATTCATAACATCAATAAACTCCTACACAGACACACGGAAAGTATGGACACGTATACGCAAACTCAAAGGACAACAGACACACAGCCTGCCCCTGGTCAGTACAACAGGGGACACTCTGGAAGACCAGGCTGACACACTCGCACAACACTTCCAACACATGTCAAGTTCAGCACACTACACGAACACTTTCTTGAAACATAAAGCCTCTTGTGAAAAGAAGTCCCTACACGACAACAACAAATCACAGACTTCGTACAACTCCCTGTTTTCACTACATGAGCTGAGGGCTGCTCTGAGCACGTGTAAACCCTCAGCTCCAGGCCCAGACAACATTACATATACAATGATACAGAACTTACACACAGACACTCTTGTAACACTTCTTCACCTTTTCAACAAGATATGGCTTTCGGGGCACATTCCAAAGTCTTGGAGGGATGCCATAGTTGTAGCATTCTTGAAAGAAGGGAAGGACCCTTCTTCTCCCGCTAGCTATCGACCCATTGCCCTGACCAGCTGCCTGTGCAAGCTTCTCGAGAAGATGATAAACCGGAGGCTCGTGTACTTTTTGGAGTATAACGGCCTTCTCGAGAGCTGCCAGGCAGGCTTCAGGGCGGGGCGATCCACGAATGATCAACTCGTAGCTCTTGAATCTTACATTAAGGATGCCTTCGTGCATAAACAGTATGTCGTGACTGTGTTTTTTGACCTCGAGAAGGCCTACGACACCGCTTGGCGCTACGGGATCCTCAGTGACCTGAAGTCATTCGGTGTTTCTGGTAATATGTTTAACACCCTTGCTAGCTATTTGTCGGAGAGAACCTTTCGCGTCAGAGTTGGTTCTGCACTGTCAAAGGTACACGTGCAAGAAAATGGCGTGCCGCAAGGCGGAGTTCTGAGCTGCACTCTCTTCATAGTAAAAATGAACTCCCTTGGGAAGTCACTGCCGCCTACAATTTCTTACTCCATGTATGTAGATGACGTGCAGATATCTTTTAAATCATGTAATATGTCCATCTGCGAACGTCAAGTCCAGCTCGGCGTCAATAAGCTTGCCGGCTGGGCAGACAAGAATGGTTTTAAAATTAATCCCGGAAAGAGCTCTTGTGTTGTGTTCTCCAGGAAGCGTGGGGTCTACCCGGACCCAGACATCACTCTTGCGAATGTGCCAATTCCTGTGAACAAGGAGCACAAGTTTTTAGGCATTTTATTCGATGAAAAACTTACATTCATTCCTCATGTCAAACAGCTCAAATGTAAATGCCTGAAGGCAATGAATATTCTTAAGGTTCTCTCACATCAATCTTATGGGGCCGACAAACAACTCCTGCTGCGCCTGTACACAGCGTTGGTGGGGTCCCGGCTCGACTACGGCAGTGTCGTGTATGGGTCGGCGACAAAGACCGCACTGAGAATGCTCGACCCAGTGCTGCATCTTGGCCTTCGCCTCTCATGCGGCGCTTTCCGCACTAGCCCTGTCGAAAGCCTTTATGTCGAGTGCGACAAGTGGTGTTTAGGGCATCAGCGGGAGTATGTTGACCTGCTGTATGCATCTAAGATTGTGTCCCTTACCAACCATCCTTTTAATCCCATCATGAACAATACATCAAACTTGCAACTCTTTTTAAATAGGCCATCTATTTCCTTACCTTTCTCTCTCAGAGTTAGGGAGGAGGCTTCTGCACTCACGGTCCCTCTTTCAGATACGCACAAGACACCCATCCATAATTTAATTCCACCATGGCATCTACATCCTATATCATGCGACCTATCATTCACATTAGTAGAAAAAAATAGGGTACCAAGGAGTGCAATTCTGCAGCACTTCCTGTTCCTGCAGGACAAGTACAGGCGCGCAGAATTCTATAGCGACGCGTCGAAAACTGGTTTTACTGTATCTTGTGCAGCACACGGACCAAATTTTACCGTAACTAAGACAATGAATTTTCATACCAGTATTTTCACGGCAGAAGCCTATGGCATATTACTCGTTTCAAACCACATCCTCGAACATAAGATTCCAAAGTCCATCGTCTACACAGATTCTCTAAGCGTTGTGCAGGCATTGTCATCAGGAAGGTCGTCAAAAAACTATGTAATCAATGTTCTTTTAAAGGTCATAATGACTGCATATGCTTCAGATTTAGAAATAACCATATGCTGGGTACCAGGTCACTGTGGGATCCCTGGCAATGAGACCGCTGATCAAATGGCTAGTGCTGCTGCTCTCATGACCACAGTTGACATAACAACAGTACCTTACACCGACCTAAAGACACACATCAGACGACAGCTTCGTAACACATGGCAACTACACTGGAGTCAACAAACAGACAACAAACTACACGTAACAAAACCGCAACTGGGACGCTACATAACTGACTCACACAACAGATACACTGAAGTTGCCCTGGCTAGGCTGCGGATAGGTCACACACATGCGACGCACTCCCACCTGCTCACTGGAACTTCGGGACCCACGTGTAGCAGGTGTGGAAAGGGCCTATCCGTAGTCCACATACTAATCACATGCAAGGCACTTGACACAACACGACACAAACATTTCCCTGAATTATACAGACGACACATTCCTTTGCACCCATCATACTTTTTAGCCGACGAACCCATGTTTTCTAGTCAACGTGTTTTTAAGTTTTTAGCTGAGGTAAACTTTCTGCATCTCTTGTCATACCATGTGTAATCACCCTGGCCCTATACACCAGCCATCTCCATTGTCTTTTGTTTTGCATCACCTTTACTTTTAGTCAGATATTTTAGTATGTACGTCTCATCATAATTCAGTAACTTCTTCTTTGGCGCTCTTTGCCCATAGTCGGCCTTGCGCCAATAAAACCCAACCATCATCATCATGTTTGGCTACAGCCTTGTAGTGTGGCCTAGTTTTGTTTCAAGAGAAATTTGTGCAGCAGCCGAAATTTAATACTTCGGTGTCCTTGGGCAGCGCAATGTCAAAACTTTGACATCCGATGGCAGTCTTCCTTTAATTGCGCTGGAAGTATCGCAAGTGCAGTTGCTGGTGTCCCAGCTCGCAGGCACGGCCACTGCGCTCTTTCTGAACGTGTGGGTGGAGACTAATTTGGCCTTTCGAGCTGCTCTGCGGCCATTACACTGACAGCTGGCCTCCCATGCCTTGTGACAAGCAACATTTATTTATGGCTGTGCCGCAGAAAAGTGCTTCGTATTTTGTTCAGCGTGCACATTGCACGAAAACAATATGGGCAGTGAAGGAAAAATGGAGGTAAGCAAACACGCAAAAATGGTAATGGCTCCAAGCTAGTTGCAGATCTCTGGCTATAGATATTGTGGTGTTTTTGCTTCTGTGCGTGTATTTTTGCGTGAGTATTTTAGTGTAAGTGTTCAAGCGGGTGTTTACTGGCTATGTATATATAGTGTGGCTGCATTGTGATAATTTTGCGTCATGTTTTTGTTTTGCAGGTACAAGTCCAAGAAGAACCCATGGTTCTTCCAGAAGCTGCGCTTCTAAGCTGCGAATAAATGTGTACATTTCCCCAATTTGCGCATTGCACTTCACGTATACAGCAATTTTTGAGAAGTCAGTGCAAAGAAGTCAGTGCAAAATGGTGGGCGCAGTGTTACTAATTTGTTTCCAAGTTCACCAAGTGGAATGATAGCCGTGGATTATGGGTCCTTTTGTCTAAAAACATTGTGTAAGGAAGCAGGGCTCTGCGACTTCAATTTAAGCTCAAGGTCACCCCCTTGGAAGTTTCATCTTCATAATCTGTCAATAAAAGCAAGCTAGCTCTGTTTGAAGCTCCCAATGTAACCATCATGCATATTCTAGATTCTAGCCATATTGGGTGACAAAGGCAGTCACACCAGATTTACAAAAGTGAATTTGTAGACTATCAGGGGGCATAAACTAAGCCAGTTAAGTATTGAGTTTTGTATTGTCTGCATTATGTGTAGTAGTTTTGGCTAGGCATGGTAGGTCACCATAGTTGCTTGGGCTACTACTTAAAACCAGAAAATTTTGGTCTGTCTTTTTGATTCAACCACCCTGGCAAAAGTAAATAATTCTTAAATGAGAAGTTTATACAGTAAAAGCCCGATAATTCAATCCGCAACGGGACGCAGTCTCTATTTGAATTAAAGTTCGAACTAGTAAAAGTTCACAGCACCCAGTGAATGGAAAGCCGCAGGGCATGTCAACAATTCGATGCTTGAATAAGTGAATTCACCCTGCCTCCTGTACTTGAAGGCAACGTGGTGGGCACATTTTGCCTTGGCAAACGATTGTGGCGGAAGGCTTCTTTTCCTGCAAAACCGGAGAGACTGGAGGCATTCCGTCCGACTCCGACATTCGATGGTACAGCCTGGGCACTGGTGCTGCGTCTTCCTCCTCTTCGTCGTCACTGGCAGCGGCAGGTTTTGAGTCTTGCCTAAAAAATGGCACCATACAGCACTGCACTCGTGTTCATGCCAACGTGGCCTGCAAAGAATGCGTCTTTGAAAACGTCCACCATGGGGGTTCTGATTGGTTTGACCCAAGTTTACGTTTTCTTTCCGTTTTTCACTGCGTTTTGGAGGCGACGCAGCGTCGTGTAGGCGCCGTACCCCAGGCACCAAGCTGCCAGAATGGGGGCGCGTAGTTCTAATTACTTGTGGCAGAGCTTACTCGTGTTCGAAATAGCAGCTTTTTTATACACAAGCTTCTGTGGGAGCTTGGCTGGACCAAATCATGTTGTTTGAATTATCCATAAACTCGAATTGTTGAAGTTCAAATTGACACGCTTTCACTAAAGGCCATACCTTACTTGCAGTTGTGTGAAGTGCCAAAATTTTGTCAATGAGCACTTTACTCATCTGCAGTGGAATACCAACTCGCCCGAAAGTCTGCAGTAACTCCATACTAGTCGACTCCCAATTCGAAGTCACTTGATTGGAACTTGCGGTTAATCAGAAGTGATGTGCTAGTAGTGCCAGCAATGTTGCGTACTTTGAATGAAAGGAATTGCCCAATAATTCAAAGCCAAAACTCTATGCCGGTTAATTGGAAGTTTTTGAGTAAAAAATAAAAAGCCCCTTTCATCTAACGAGAAAGATGGTTGAAATGTGAAGCTTTCTATGTGCGAAATTAAGTGGGCATTTGCAATTGGTTGGTTTGAATTAGATTTACTTAGAAGTTCAAGTAGTTTTGAGTATGAGTAGATGCTCACAGAATCGAAACTGCTTTGACTGTCCAAATGGCGCAAGTGGACGTCTGCTTTGTAACACAACGGACCCAGGTTTGGTTTGTTTTCTTGAGGCGCTTGATTTGCCTGTGCTTGTAGTTGTGTGAAACTCCTTGTGTAAAGTTGGCTGTCGTGCAGTGTGTTTGGTTACAACACTGCCATTAGTGAGTCCAAGAAAGTTTTCCTTTTTAAGCATCGAGGTGACCATCATTTCCTTGAAATTCAAAGTTTTTTCAACTGTAAGAACAGCGCTGTTTTCAGTACTGATGTCGGCGCCATTGCAACTAAGGCAGTGTGCAGTTGACAAAGCAGTAGGCCAGTTGAGAATTGTGGCAGCATAGAAGTCTCTCTCTTGAGGTCCTCGACTTTGTTGCACATGGTGCCGTGTGAGTAGTTAGTGCAGTGGATGCTTTAGGCTTGGATTTTGGCCACAAGTCTCTGCTATCACGGCAGCCCATGTCGCACACCCAACTCGATGCCAATATTCCGGATTCTAAATGAAATCGGGAGACGTTGCGGACCGATAAGAATCCTGTTCTTGTACTTATTCTGTAATTGAAAGATTGGTTCATTTGAATGTTTTTTGAGGTACCCCTGGACTTTTATTACTAATGGGAGTCAACTGCAAATCTGATAACATGCTTGCAATGCGGCTGAGCGAAAAACACATTAGGCATATTTCAGGCAAAGCATCACTACACAACAGGTACTAGGCAGTGTTCTTTCAATTGAAAGTGTGCGTGTTGCAATAGCAAATAAGCAATGTGCCATGTAAACAATGTTCTGACCCAAAATACAAAACAGGCTCGCACCCAGGGCTACAGCTTGTGGGGGCATTCCAAGTCCACCAGTAGTGAAAGGTTCCAAAAGATGGGGTGTGAGAAGTGGAACATGGGGTAAATTGAATCCACATGAACAAACTTGCACCATGTCCATTGTTAGCGGAGCGACACAGGAGGGAGCAAGTGTGAGATGTGGTTTAGGGACAGGTGGCCTTTACATGGCAGGGGTGGCAGAACACTAGTCTTCCGACGATGTTAGCAGTGAATTGAGCTGATACGAGGCCAGTTTTGTTCTGTTTTCTTAGAGAAGGGCTTGCTGTCGCATTTGTGCAATTGCAGGCACCCTCTTTTCGGTAAAGGGTGGGGGGCTGGCTAGTGTGGCCTACGAGGAGGCAGACAACGTGACATTGGGAACTCTTGCGCCGGACTGTGGGGCTTAATGCACCGATGCTGCACAGGCGATGAGGCGTGCCATAGAGGAGGGCTCCAGATTGATTTGGACCACCTGGGGATCTTGCGTGCGCCGAAATCTCTTGCAGACGGACATTTTTGCTTTATGCCTCGTCAAAAAAGCGGCCGCCGCAGCCAGGAGTCGAACCCGTGGCCTTGTGCTCAGCAGCATGTCATAGCCACTGAGCCACAGGAACTCTTACATAAGACAAATATTTCAGCATTTCTGGGCATATCTTGGAGGCAGAAAAAAAAAAAGCTCTTACACAAGATGAATAGTTTAGCATTTTTGATTTCTCGTGCCTGCCACGGCCTTTTCAGCACCCTTAAAATATACCATCTTGGGGTTGAATTAGTGAAATATTGAGTGTTAATTTACAATATGTCGGCGCTACCTGGCCGAGACTTGTACCAATGCTGCATTCACACCCTGTGGGATGGCGCAGGGGGCAGAGGGAAGTGGTTCCCTTATCGCGGAGAAAGTACAAGGCCCCAAGATTCATTACCACATGTGCACACAGTGACTCTTGGACACTTCTGCACGTCCAACTTCTCTGCTGCAGCTATACAACGGAGCAATGGCACCCGGGCATGTTGCCTGCATTGTGGAGATACGATTCAGCTTGCGCTGCTGACAACTTTGCGCACTGAGTGTGTGAAGTCTGCACATGTTTTGGAAGAGTATGAGCTCCTCTTCAAGACACAAATAGCCACTGTCGATTAGGTCCCATTAAATGGGACCATTGGTGATTTTAATCGCTATATATTACAGCAGCAATTTGGCATGCTCACTGCAGCAAAGCACATCTTCACTTGTTGAGGGCAGCCATCTTCTTGTCCAGCAAAGCCAAATTTTTCGTGATTGTCTCGGTGTTCTCAGCAAAATTCTTCTGCACCTGCAAGGCAAGGTAAAACCATGATGTCATTTTATGAAGCGCCCTTCAAGGAGCAGAACACCATCACAATTTCGAACAGTGGCAACAAAAATTGTGCCCACTGTTCTCCAAAGACCACGCTCAGCAGACAGAAGAATTGGACTGCATCGAAGCCTCATTCTAGTCTTTACGAGATCACTACAGCATTGCTACAACCACAGGCTCAATCACGTGCTCATATTTTGTGGCCTTTGTCTGCGGCCATACAAGGGTGGTTTTAACATGCCATCTGCGTACTATAGTCACAAGTTGATGCATTGAACTATTTGTACCAGTCAAGTTCAAACACTTTCATATGACGAGGTCTTCGCACCAAAGCTGCATCAGGGCTATCGCGTTGTAGTGGTGGGTGCTGGATTGAAGGCCCATGCACGAGTGCGACGTCATATTTTTCCCTTTATATTTCCACAAGCAATAAATACTGCGCAGTTGATAGTCAGTGCTCGTGCCTGGGTCTTCCTTTTGTGCGCTGAAATCTCGACACACAGGCGTTTCCATTTTTTTAGCCACTTAAATATGCCCGTCATGCTGCAAGCTTTAAAAGCAAGTTTTTCTTCATTTACAGAAGAGACTAATGCTAAGCACTATTTTGGTCTGTGGAATTTTTTTTGCGAAACACCCACAAATGAGGTCCCTGGAAACGTTAAGCAATTTACTGTGTTCACAGCTCTGTTCTGCTGCATGATTGGACACAGAAAACAATTTGAAATGGTTTTTAACTTCAGGTGAATAAACCACAGAACACAGAGTTCAAGTTTAGTTCCTGCATTCACACCAATGATTTGTGGACCAGAGCCTGAAATGAGTCCTTTCCTATGCGTGAACAGAAAAGCTAAATACTGCCACGCCAGCATGTCCACTTGTTGAAGAGGTGCCTGTTATGAAGGAGGAGCATCAGCAGGTGGATCCTGTGTGTGGTACGGCTTGAGGTGGCTCACAAGAAAGCCGAGGTGCTGAGTGCGCAATTCCACAGGTGACGGGGGTGAGAACGCGCTCCATGCGGTAAGGGCCACTGAAAGGGGACATGAGCTTCTCAGACAGTCCAACGGGGTGGGAAAGGGTCCACAAAAGAACCAAGGAGCCTGGAGCAAAATGTGCAGGGCAGTGGCGTTTATCGTACCGAGACTTCTGTGATTCTTGTGATGCCAAGAGCCGTTCTTGGGCAGCCTGACATCACGAGCATACGTGGTGGTCGGCTCATTTGAAGCAGGCACCTTGGTGTTGAACGGTAAAGTAGGCTCACGGCCACAGAGAAGGAAGAACGGAGAATATCCAGCAAAGTGGTGCCAGGAGGAATTGCACCAGACTCCCGTTAAGACGAACTCGAAGGGACCATAAAAATTTGTTCGTATTCTCAGAAATTCGTCTTAATTTTAAGCGGAGGTTTTTTGCATTGCGGGCGTTACAAGAGAACAGAAATGTTGTTCGTCTTAACGGGAGTCCACTGCTCATGCAAATGTGACATAAGGTAGTGTAACGTCCCAATCCCGATTGCCTTTGGAAACAACCTTGCAAGCATGTCAGTGAGTAAGGCCATTTGTCTGAGGATGGTCTGTGGTTGTCAGTCGGTGCTTTGTCTCACAAGAGCGAAGAAGGTAGTGGACAACCTGTGACAAAACGTACTGGCCACAGTCCATGAGCAGCTGGCAAGGAGCACCGTGACGCAGGAGGACGTTGCGCACAAAGATATGGGCGACGGGTAGCGCAGCTCGTGGGGAGCGCACGCTCGAGAGCACCCCCCACGGAGGCCGGAGATGTGCTGCGATTCATTACGGTGCAGCTATGCAGCAGGTGTTCACACTTCTTACCACTTCCTCCCAGAGTTACTTGATACAGGTGTTACGAAACTCCCCATAGGCCCCATGCATCAATAAGTGGCCCTATGAGACGTCCGCTGTTTTGGATTTTTTCCATCTGTTGGTGACAAAATTTGTGGATACGTAAATTAGTTGTGCCTAATGTGTTGAACCATGAAAGTGTTTTGTATGCATTCAAAGCAAGAGTAGTAAAAGAATGCGACAGTGTGGTCAGCAAGATGCGGCGTTGTTTGTGCATTGTTTGCTGCGCGTCATTTGCAATTTTCCAGCGGGGAAAAAAAAGTTAAAAAATTTGGTTTGGCGGCTTTGCAAGCTTGAAAGGATTATTTAGAGTCGCTTGGTAACCTGCTGGATTAGTTATGGCATACAGTGTGCCATAGGCTGAGCAACTGCCAATTTACTACTTCATGTCAGACCTATGTTGTTCTGGAGTGCCCGCACAAGCGCCCATTGGTCGAGGCCGTTGTGCAGAGGCAGAAACTATCGTAACACAAAGACCGGCGTTAAGAAAGCAGTGAATAGCTCCCGAGAGCAGAAAAGAAGAAATTGTGCACCTTTAAATACAGTTTAACGTGAAATTGCCAGTTTGAATAATCAGTGCGTTTTTGGATAGTGCATGCGGTGGCTGCGGTACCGTATGCACAATATGATGTAGAAGGGGGTCCAGGTGCAGGCCGTTTTTTGAGGCACAGTTTCGCAACTGCCTACACCGAAGAGCTCTGGTTCCTCCCAAAAAAGGGGGCTAACAGCGAAAACAGAAAATGCTACCTCACGGCTGCAACAGTGTCCCCCGTGAACCAGCTACTACAGTCCACAGTGATGTCCACACTCGCCAGATTACTACCACTTGATGCGCCGCACTGCACATTTAGGCTGCATCACAATCCGTGGAGGACAGCTTGGTATACAGCTTGCAAAGCAGCCTAATTAGATGTCGAAAAAAAGCAGAATTTCCAACAGCGCCGTGATCGCTAACACATACAAAGCCTCGTAGCAGACATGTTAACAAACTCAAGCCGCAGTTTTGTAAAAAATTATTGTATTTTATTATACCCATTACACTGGTTAAAAAGCAAATAATAACATCTTCAGTACTAGTAAATTATATGAAGTATTTAAATAAAAGAACAAGTATGTTACAACACTAATGCGTTAAAAGTTGGCCCTGGTGTCGTTTTTCACTTTAGACAGGAAAATAGCCCGTATCTTTGTTGACTTCGATGCTGCCTCCCAGCGAAAAGCATTGGATGCAGTGTTTGATTATTTACGGGACAGAGGCATAGAACTATACATCGTCACCCTGTGAGACCACCTGGACTTTTACGTAACCCACGGAACACTCCATGTTACCTTATTTTTTCAACCTCTTCCTTTTTCCCCCCCTTTCTTTCGCCCTGCTTTCTTTAGGGCCTTTATTCCCTTCACCCCTTCCCTGCAGAATAGCATGTCGGCGAATGCATGCCAGCAGACCTCTCTGCTTTCTTCTAATAAAGAGCTCTCCCTCTTCGATGCTGTCTTCGCGAAGCAGCCTTTGTTCGCGAAGCAGCCTTTGTACCCGCTTTGTTCCAATGGGAACAGGGCTTCACAAGGCGGACCGTCCGCAAAGATGGCAACGAAGCCGTTTAAAGGGTAAACTGGAATGCACGTATCAACGTGGTGACACTGCGGCACCACTCATCTCCGAGATCCCCTGAGCACCCACCTCTGTGAGCTCCTTGGCATTGTTCTTGAGCTCCAGGGACAGGTGCTGCTGCACCAGGTCCAACTGGGAGACCACCTTGGAGAACTGCAGCGCTGAAAAGGGGCCACGGGGGGCTTCACTTTCTGCGCTGCGCAGCTTGCACAGTGGGGGAGAGGATCGGCTGGCAACGGGCAATCAAATGGAGCTCAGTGCAGCAAAGCCGCAGCATTGATGGAGCGAACAAGAGACGCCTGCTGGGACGGGGCGCCACTGACCCTGTTCGTGCAATCCCTGCAGGCAGACCAGCCGTTCCACCACCTGAGTCAGCGAGCTCCCCATGGCGTCGGCTTTCTTCAGCAGTTCATACAGCTCGTTCACCTGCACACAAGCAGCGCCTCAGGAAGTGCGTCCGAGCCCTGGACAGGAAAAAGACTGCACTGCCAAGGAGCCAGAGACAAAACGCGAGCACGTGCTGACTGCAGGAGCTCATGGCTTGCGAACAGGGACGACTGGAGTCAAGAGTGCGTCACAAGCCGGTCCGGTTGGAATGAGTGTTCACAAGTATTGCGAGCGGACCACACAGCATTCCATAAATTGGCTATCCAAGGTAAAGCTCATGAAACGAAGCGCCAGGGAGTTTTCAAATTAGCTTAAATGTAGGGGGAAAGTATACACATATGAGCTACTGTGCCTTGCCAATACACTATGCCTTTTCCAGAATGAACCTATCTTTATGCTTCAGGGATGTTTTGCTGCAACAGTTCTGTGTCTAATGGATTTTAAGGCAATACTTTTTTTAAGAAAGCGCATACAATACTCACAGGACTGCTTAGGATTCCAGGATTTTAATAAAATTTGCTGATGACTCATCTAAGCTCCAACAGTGGAACACAGCACCACCCGGGTGCTCCACTAAGAAGACAGCACCGAAGCCACTGGTCTCCCCAGCCAAAGTCAGCCAACCAACCAGAGCACAAGCAACAGGCTGCCATATGGCCACATCTTGTCACGCTTGCTCAGTGTTTCGCATTGGCTTAGCACTGCCAGTTCACCTGCCTGGCGCCATTACATTGGCAGCGGTGTCACTGTAGTGCCACCTTCAAACGCAAAGTTGCGCTTGCAACAGAGACCGCTTTGCACTTTCAGGCCAGAGGCACCTCTGCATCAATGGGAGAAACGTCCTCGTTGGAGGGGGCATCGAGACAATCCTAGAATGGCATCCTGGGAAGCCCGAAAGCAGGCTCCTTCAGAAAGGGCAGCACTGCATTTGAGTGCACCCCATGAAGGTGACAGCTACAAGGCAAGGCAGGCAGTAACAAAGCCAAGGACCATGTTGAAAAAATTCGAGTAGGCTCATGGCTAATAAAAGATGCTTTAGTCTTGTGGCTGTAGTTGTCCTAGCGCAGTTTGGTAGGCTCACATTCGAAGAATTTTTCTGGCTGCCCAAATTTCAGCGGTTGGGTTAGAATTGCGGACGGGCTAGATTCAAGTAAATACAGAATATGGTATGCTCAAAATCTAGTTACACGTTGCTATAACTCATTAATATGGCACATGTATACAGGGTGTCTCAGGGAAGACCTCAAGTAATTTTTAAAAATAAGCTTTCGGAGGTAAAATTCTTTCTTACGCCAAATGATCAGGGCCATGCCAGGCGCTATGAAACGCGTCCCAAGTGCTATTCCCAGGCATAATTGACTAGACTTTGTTAATTAACTTTTTAATTATTCTAGTTAGGTGCTTAGTTGTAATGAGGAAGTTGTAAAGGATCATGAGTCCATACAGTATTATGAAATTTTCGAAATTGCAATTGCATGTAGCGCTACAGCACTCAGAACCTCAGCTCTCCAGAGGTGCGCAATGGGTTCCGTGCAGCAGCTGAGCGCCGCAAGGGCACGCCCATGTGCTCATGCCACTCTGAGCTGTACCAAGCGCCGTCGTGTTCATAATCCGCTGGAACCTCCTTCTCCGCCAGAATGCGAGTTGTCATCATGATTGCCGAGGGCGGCTGTACCTGCCACGGTTTGCATGTGGGGGCCACGATGCATGCGCAATTGTAATAAAAGAAAACAAAAGTAAAAGAAACTGAGAACTTTGTAATCTAGGAATTCGGCTATCAGATGCCTATCAGCTGTCCAGATGCCACTTGCCTCTTTTCGGGCTGAAGCTACAGCTCCAAGTAACATGAGCGCGTGGCTGTGGCTTTTGCGGAGCTCAGTTGGTGCATGGAACTTATTGCACACATCTGGAGAGCTGAGGTTCTGAGCACTGTAGCTCTGCATGCACTTACAATTTCAAAAATCTAATAATCAATACCACATGGACTCATGATCTTGTACAATTTCCTCGTTACAACCAAGCACCGAACTAGAATAATTAAAAAGTTAATCATTCCCTAAATAGCACTCGGAACCCATTTTATAGTGACCGCCACTCCCCCGGTCACTTGGCGCAAGAAAAACAATAACCTCCGAAAGCCTATTTTTTAAAAATTACTTAGTCTTTCCTGAAACACGCTTATATAAAAAAACAAGCCTTCCCTTTACATCCTGTTCTCACCAGCACTGGCACAGGCCCTTCAGAGAACTACCCCCTTGGCTATGCTCACAACATGCACAGCAACTTCCGGTTGAGTATGTGGCACAAGCATGAAGGGCACCAGTGTGGAGCTAAGCCTGCACCTCTGCCCGCTGCCCGTGGCACTGTCAGCACAGCGAGCAAAGGCACAAGAGAGGCACGCACTCGGGCCAAGCGATGGACAACACCAACCGGTTCGGCCATCACCAGACACGAGGCGTCGCTGCTCCGAGTGTGCTGCGCATCGGACAGTATGCCGGAGCACTGCCCAGCAGGGCGCACAGTTCATGCAACTTGTCAGGCCGTGAAGCTGCATTTGTGCTTCAATTCACAAATGCAGGGATGGCACTGCCAACAGCGGCTGCCTTTCAAAACCACGAAGCAAGTGAAGAATGTTTAACGACACAGGCTGAAACTTCGCCAGAGCACACCCTAAGAGGCGGCAACAACAGCATTACCTATCAGACCATGGCAAGGCCATCAGCTGATGCATTCAACGCAGCTGCTCTTTGAAGCGTGCTCTCGTGGGGTTTCAGTGCAAGCCATGGAGACAGAAGTATTTGAGGAGGGGAATCCGCTGGGCTGGGACAGCACGGGCCGGCGGTGCGTTAAAGGGACCCTGCAACACTCTTTGAGCAGTGCAAGTAAACCTGCGCGGCGTTTAGATTACACTGCCACGAATACCTGAGCCAAATATTACACGTGCACGTGAAGCGGTGAGCGCGCAAATCGATGTGAAAGACGCGCAAAAACCAACCCCTCTCTCTTCAGTTGTCCTCATTATGCAACCCCTGGCATGGCCTAAGGGACGTCACATAGGCCATGGCTGCCCGATCGGCTGTCACTGGTCAACTTCGCGGCTAGATTCTCCATTTCCGTCATCGCTGTGTACGAACCTCTTCTATGCCTGAACTTGTAGGCACAGTTTTGCCGTTTCTTTTGTGTTTTGAGTGCGCGCGGAGCTTGAGTGATAAGCTCAATACTTCCCTTTTAACGGGACCACTCGACTACAAATGTTTATTGCTTCAAAAACGCCCTACCAGCCCGAGCGCGCACTTGCGAGCAGGCACCAACCAGACCGGAAATAGGCCCCTCCGCGTTGCGGAGAAAAGGAGAAAACTACCCGGCATGTGATATATCGAAGGCCGCCGAAGAGAACGCCGCGAGCCGCACCCCTCTCCGGGAGAGAGCGCGCACCTTTTGTCGCGTTGTCTGCGGTTGAGTTGAGAAGGAACGATTATGCGTGATTACTCATCACGCGTACTTTCGTTAATTGTGAACGGATTTTCATAATTCTTGCGGGAGGAGATTTCTGGGACAATAGACTTTATCCCAAAATACATTACTAGTAGTTGATGGCAAGTGTTGCCGGGTCCCTTTAATGTCACTGTCTCGCGAAAAGGAAATGCAGCTTCCGGAGCAGCACAACAGATGACGCGCCAAGCATGTTGCCGTTGTTTACATGTTCTTCTACGGACACGACGCACAAAAATCGTAATATCATCGAATTATTGGGAAAATTGCCAGATTTCTTTCTGTAAAATAAATAAGTGTCGGACTCTTTAGCATCAGTTATTACTAAATACTGCCATAGTTACAAGCCGTACCGCGCTTGAAACGAAGCACTGGAAAGAATCCCGGAGCAGACGACGTCTGCCGACGCCACCTTCCTGCCACGAGTGGTTCACTCTGGCCACTCTCTCTCTTGCGGGCTTCTCAGACTTGCGCGCGCTTTTCATGTTGCACAGGCAGGACGGCGAAGTCAGGACAGTCTGAATATGAACTAATGGCATACAGGATAAGAACCATCATTCAATGAAACTAATCATACCTAGATTCTCAACCTTATGTTCTTTTTTTTTTTACTGTAGGTTTCGCGTTCTAAAAAAAAAATCAATGCATCTTCGTCTTTCAACAACGACGTTCGAAACGCGAGGATTTCTTCCGTCGCAAACCGACTCCACTGAAAGTCCATTCTCACGAGGAATTCGTCAGCGTCGCCTGGCCACGACGGCAGCCGGCTATGCATTAACTGACCTTGAAGCGGCGAAACTTTTCCCTTTGATGCTTCGCGATAGAGGGCGCGTCGGTGCCATGCCCGGTGCCGTGACTTTATTGCGCTACCGGAGCAAGCCCTGTTGCGCCTCCTCAATAATTGTTGCTCCGTGGTGCAAGCGCACGAGCCCACCCGAGAGGTGTGCTGCCGTGGGAGGAGAGGCCCACCTTGCCGGTCTTGTCGAGCTCCTCCAGCGCCGTCTTCTTGTCAGCGCACTGCTGCATCTTCTGCTGCAGCAGCGCCAGCCTCGCCTCCACCTGGTCCAGGTGGGAGGGCTCGAGCAGGTGCAGGCGCGAGCACAGCAGCTGCGCCACATCCTGGAAGGTGGCCCCCCCCCCCCCCACCTACGGTATATCTCGCTGCCCATGGTGGCAGCTTAGCTGAAGTCGAAAACTTGGCAGCAAGCAGTGGCATGCTGGTCTCTAAAATCTCACTTTATTTATTTATTTATTTAGTACCCACAGCACCTTGCGGCATTACGCTGGGGGGGATGCACAAAAAGGCACTCACAAGAAGTACTTATCAGCAAGCAAGAAAGCAAGTTATAAGAGAACACATATATACATTTCAAATAGCCGAAGACATGCCACGTAAAAATACTGCATTATTACAATAACTCAGAAAAAGGCACTCACAAGTACTTTACACAAGCGGGAATCGAAGGTTCAAATAATGACAAAGCAATGGAAAGGGCATATAACATTTTCGATAGCCCTCAGACACACCACGTGAAATGAAAAGACAGCATTGGTACGATAATTGAAAAACGGGGCGTTCGGCGAGGCTGAAAAAATGCAATTCATGTATTACAAGAAGCAATTACAGAATAGTGAGCACACTTGACAGGTGAATTGAAGAAACAGCAAAACCTGCACTGTAGCAAACACATGACAATGTTAGTTTAGGCCTTCGAGTGACGTAACTGTGGACAGGAAGGCGTTACTAGAATGGTGTACAAACACGTAAGAAGGTAATCTGTTCCACTGACGAATGGTTTTAGGAAAAAATGAGTGAAGGAACGCACAGTTACGATGCTCAAGGGATTCCCAATTCAGTAAGTTCAAGCGGGTATTTCTACTAAAACTTGTCTCTTTTGCCAATTTTCCTAACACATACCTGGTTGCGAGGCTTTGAAGTTTTTCCAATTTAGCGTTATCAAGAAGGGTTGGCAGGTCCCATACCGTGCAAGCATATTCGAGTATAGGCGTATGTTAGTTTTGTACAATATTTCTCTGGCAGTTTGCGGGAAGGTGCTTGTGATGTGGCGCAGAAAACCCAATGTCCTTGAAGCCTCACGGGTAATATAATCAATGTGCCTGTGCCAGCAGTGTTGATGTAAAGTAAGCTCCTAAGTATTTAAATTCCCTTACACACTTTAATGAGCAATCTCTTATTTTATAAGTTGGGTAGTGGACATTTTCTTTTCTGGTAAACCTTATAAAGACAGTTTTTTCAAGGTTTAATGACATGCCCCATTTTTCGCACCAAGTCCAAGTCTTGTTCAGATCATTTTGAATTACGTGGCTATCACTTTCACAAGAAATTTTCCTATACAGCACACAATCGTCAGCGAAGAGCCTCATGGATGATGTAATGTTATCACTGATATCCTTTATATAAAGCAGAAACAACAAAGGCCCCAAGACCGATCCCTGGGGCACCCCTGACGACACAGCTGAGGTATGAGAGGCTGCACCATTGATGATTACATATTGTTGTCTACCGGTAATGTACGCTGAAAGCCATGACAAAGTCTTAGGGGTGATACCATAGAAGGACAGTTTTTTCAATAACAGTTTATGTTATTAATAAATGCTTTTCTAAAATCTAAGAAATGCAGTCAACAGATTCATGACCATCAAGTGTTAGTGCGATATCGTGCGTGAACTGTATTAGTTGAGTGACGCAAGATAAACCCTTCCGGAATCCGTGCTGCGATGGGTTAAACAAAGCGTTATTTTCAATGTGTTTTACTATGTTGCTCTACAAAATATGTTCTAGGACCTTGCAGCACACACTAATTAGAAAGATGGGGCGGTAATTTGATACAACAGAACGTGGGCCGGAAGGACGCTCTCTTGGAAAGGTTTTTCAGAAATTATTATTAAATATGGTGCAACAGAAGACGTGCAAGGCCTTAGCAGTGCATTTGGTAATTGGTCTGGGCCAGCTGCTTTTGAAACATTTAAGTTCTCCAGCAGTTGTTCGATTCCGCGTGTGTCAGAAAGTACATCTTCCATTGGTTTTTGAACAACAAGGGTACATATGCTATGTTGATCAGTTGGCGATAACGGCGAGGGAAATACAGAACTAAAATAGCAATTGAAACATTGCGCTTTTTCAAAAGCTTCCTCCGTAACATTGTCACCTTCAACTAGAGGTGGAATCGAGATGCTGTCTTTTTTACTACTTTTCATGCATTTCCAAAGCTCTTTGGGGTTCTGTTTAAGCCTACATTCAAAAGAATCGAAAAATCGGGACTTGGCTTCTGCTATGGCTGATTTGATGTGGTTAGATATTCTTTTAATTAAGCTTATCTGCATTTTCTGCGCATGGACTGTGCCTAAGAGGCTTATAAATCCTCTGTTTTCGTTGTGTGAGCCGGTGTAATTCTTTTGTGAACGAAGGTTTATTTTTACTGTCTTGGAGTTAGTGACCATGATGGCACATATTTATTGCGTAGGTCTACAATTTTATTTTTGAAGATGTGCCAGAGCTGATTTACAGAATGCATTCTGCCAACGTTTCAAAAGTAGGGAAATAATTATTTAACGCGGCATTGATTTCTGCTATGTTAGCTTTTGAATAATTAAAAATTTTCCGGCAGTTCTTATTGTACGAGTTAGTATTCTTTAGGTACATTTCACAAAGGACAGCCTGGTGATCACTAATACCAGGCATAATGACAGTTGATAGCACCTGTTCAGGTGCGTTGGTTAAAACGATATCTAGAATGTGGTTGCCTCTGGTGGGCTCTAATACCATTTGTGTTAGTGAAAGCAAGTTTACAAAATTAACCATTAATGTGTTAAGGCTACCAGATATTCCTGGAAAAGCCGGCTGACGATGCCAATCAATTTCGGGTAGGTTGAAGTCGCCACCTAAAACGACATAATCACTCTGAACCAACTTGGCCGCAGTGAAAAATTGGGATAAGTATTCTACGCCCGATGTTGGTGGACGGTAAAAGCTGCATACCGATAGGGACTTCCCATTACACAATCTTGAGCAGCACCATACCGATTCACAATGAGTAGTGACGATATCACTTTCTAAGGATGCAACGTTGCGGTCGACTGTGACTTAACTCTGTGACTAACAGGTTTCTGTGAATTGTCCTTTTTTTCTTTTTCTGTGGCTTGTCTACACAGTTCACAGGTGCACACCAAAGTGCAAAACGTTCGCAGCATCTGGGACGTGCTACACTCACCGTGAGACAGCTGCCGCTGGTGTGGCTCGTCAGCATTGACTGAAAAGAAGCGGCAAGCAGGTCAGAAGTGGGCAGGGGGGGCCCCCCGTGGCTTCATAGGATGGTGGCATGCAATTGCACTGAAACCTATCCCCAGATTGTCATATTATAGGGCACCGCAGTGAACAATGAATACCTCTTATCGAAAAAAAAATATGACAATATTAATTTCCACTTTCATAGCTGGCTCAAAACATACTAGAAGCCTCAGTACACTCCTACTATTCTCCCAGGTTGTTCTAGAAAGCAATCAAATGTCATTTGCAACCGCCACAAGTGTAGCCAAGCACAAAGTAAGAAACAGGCTTAAAACTGAAACCGTTTGTTCATCCGAAAATGAGGTTAATATTATTGCAGTGAGCATACATGCATGCACAAGTTCCCACCCTGATAACTCAACAGCAATATTAAAAAGCTACATTTGGGTACTCCAGCCTCGACACTATGCTGGTGTCGTCGAGTGTTGCCGAATGCGAAAGGGGGGCACTGACCAGCTTCTGTGCATCGGTGCCGACGAGGTTCTCAAGCTTCTTGATGCGCTCCTCCAAGCTGGCCACCTGCATGCATGACAGTGGTTCAGAGGAGCACAGGGCACCAGGGAACCGCTAGCTGTGCCAGCACATCTTAAAGCCACTTGATTAGGACTATCACCATTAGTTTTTTAAACTTATGTCCATGTACCTACATACAATGAAACTTCAACACTCGAACCTGAATCACTAATATTTTTTTGTTTCTTCTTGCCATTGTCCTTGCACGCAGTACTATTACTCTATATGAACAGCATTTTGAACTGTTCAACATCAAGCAATTAAGCGAGTACTTATTTCTTTTCTTAAATGTTTAGTTCGTGTTTATGTGACAAGAATAACTCCCTTTACAGGCACAATAGCAAAACGTGACCGTAACAGAAAAAAAGTCACAAAGGCACCCCCCCCCCCCCCCCCCCCCCCCCCCCTCCGCTTGCGCATGTGAATAGGCTACACTGAGAACTTGTACAGTGTGTCGATTATACGTCACGTGGGAGGGATCAGCAACGGTAAACATGAACAGGAAAATATAAGGCCAAGTGGCTGTAAGAGGTTCAATAAGCATGAAACACAAATAAGAAGAGAAATGTGTCAATCAACAGTGCCATGACAATACATCTATGGCTGGAAGAGCGTGCAAATGACTGGTCAACAGCATCAGACACAGCTTTGTGGGGTGGTCAAATGACAGACACCTCCCTCGACTCTTGGCTGCTCCCCCACCTTGATGGTGGTCTGCACACCAGTGCCCTGTGCTGCTGGCTCGGCAGGCGGCTTCTCCTCGACCCGAGGGGGCACTGCAGCAGCGGGGCCAGTGCGGAGCCGCTCCAGTTGACTGGCCAGCGTGCTGCACAACATGCACTGTTGCTAATGCTGTCAGGCCCCAGAGAAAGTTTGGTGGAAGCTGTACCACACTAACAACGGGAGGTTGGCCTAGGTGTAAAAGTTGCCTCGTACAAAATAGCAGGTAAGCGACAGTAATGATGGGCAACGACGGGCCTGAATCGTCCGTTGAGAAATTTACGTAGGCAGCTTCTTGAGACGGCCCTGGGATTTTCAACGAACAGACGCTTCACATAGAAACCACCCCACTAGACGCTTCTTGATGTCTACACTCAAGTGCTCTCCTCACACCATTTACAGGTAGAATGCCCAGTACAGACAAGCTTTCAGGTCAGAACCTGAATTTGTTATTCCACACTCCTGGGCTGCAAGGCGCACCACAACAGATATCACCACACATTAATCTGGACCACGTGATGACCTGCAGTGCGTACTGTAACATTGCGCACCCGGCAGAGAGGCGTGTGCACTCAACACATGCAGCACAAGGCTTCTCAAGCCTATTGTGGCACTATACTCGGGTTCTCGCAGCCTCTCCCCTGACGCGGCCAGCAGAGTGCCCCCCCCCTCACGACCGACCTCTGCAGGGCGGCCTGGGGGTCAGCCAGTTGCCGCAGGGTGGAGGCCCCCAGCACGCGCTCCAAGTCCAGCTCCAGCAGCATCCTCTGCACCTGCTGCGCCTGCTGCAGCAGGGCGGCCGGCTCCGCCATGGACGCTCCCTGCTCCCCCTCCTGCACAGCACGTCCCGCCCCCCCGCTCAGCACTCCCCAAAGGGCTGCACTCCCTTCCCCATGTTATGCCTCCGGGGTGGGCGCATTTCACTGGCTACCCACCGCGAGTCTGAAACTGTGAATCCAAGTGCCCCATTCGAGGCCCCTGTTCTTAGCACAGCTGTTCATCAAATCAAGGCCTGCGAAGCTGCTTGCTCCTCAGCTTTTTCTTTTTTTCCTGAATGCCAATTTGCTGATAGACAGGCACGTGACCTGCAACAAGACTTTGCACCGACAAAGCGATGAAAAAATCCACAAATGATGACACAAAGGTGATACAACCTGCAGCGACAGCACTTGGTGTGTACAGGTACGCAATTATGATGATTCTCCAAGAACAGTACTTCATGGAGTACCTTAAAGCGAGAAGAAAATCCTGAGCCTTAGGCATGTGCCATGCATGCACGTGGTGGGTTGGGGCTTATGGCAAACAGCCCTCTATGCATACTATATAGATGTACTAGGCAGATGAACATAGATTCGCAGCAACAGCACTTTTCTTCTGTGCCGATATTTCCAGCTGTGACAAAATCTATGAGCTGGGATAAATTTTTTTTTTTATGCCACCTAAGCATAAAATCAGACCAGAATGTTTGATGGAGAACTCAGTTACACATTCTTATCAGAAAAGACTCATGGTTGAGTGGTGGTGATATTGTCGTTTCAGAAACAGAGGGGAGTTTCTAACTGGGAGAAGCACCTTGTTTTTCAATTCTGTGCTCGAGGGCCATGACAGCCGAAATGAGCACACACAGTTACCAGTGGTGAACACAGCGGTGAACAGTGGTGACAAAGCAACACTCACTGCCCTGCCTGACGAAGAGCCCCCTGTACTCAACTACGGCCAGTGGTTGCTGCGAAATGCCCTGCACCCTCATGCGCCAACACGCATCATGGCCGCCACCATTCACAGTTGCACTGCTCAAAGATCACATACCACTGCACCTGCCAGTTATCTTCTTGAGAGCACTTTCAAGTGACAGCTGAACCTGGCTGGTAACTACCAAGGCAGTGTGGGCCACACATGAGGTGTACGGGGTGTATGCACCTGCCTGCCAGCAGTGGGTGGCTCCAACAGGTGGCCACAGCACTGGGAAGCGTGGCTCTTGTTTTCTCTCCCCTCGTTCTTGCTCTCCCAACTGGCTGCTGCTTCCTTAACTCTTTGACGCTGGTTGATGTTCACTGTAAGTTAGATCTCAAAACAAAAACCTGCAGCTCATTATCATCTTCTCACTAGCTATTGTAGCCCTGCTTGCAGGATAAGTTGCGCAGCTCTAGAATTGTGCCTTGCAAGCTTTTACTGAGTAGCTGTTGCGCAATGAACGAGTTCTGCACTAGGATCCTTCTAAGGCCACTAAAATAACTCTGCATTGCAGCGCCACCTAACATTTTCGAAAAGAAACAATACCAAACCTATTGGGGACTCCGTCTGAATTGACGGTTCTACTAAGGAAAACACTAACCCTCCGGAGATACCCTCGTATGGAAACAAAACTGGCCGGCGAACAGCTGACGGTGTGCAAGGCCGGTTTGAAGTGCTCTCCTTGTCGGAACTGGTATCTGGCGACTGGGTGTTATCTTTTGACTTGCATCGGAAGTTCTTACTGAAGAAATTTGGTAAGGGTGGGATGTAATCACGAGCAGCATGCTTTTTTCGAGGATCAGTAGCAGACGCTAAAGGCGACATGGCAGATTAGCTTGAAGTAGGGTAACTGCGTAGTAGCGCCAAATATAAATTTTGCGATGGAGAAACGAAACTGAAACTGTTGTAAACTGTTTGCAAATGGTCCTGTGGTAAGTAGAATTACAACACGACCTAGAACAACGTGCGCAAAGGCAATCAAACTGCCTAAAATCATAAAATAACTTTGCAAACAGGCACTGCTTGATATTTTCAGCCGAGTTCAGTGATTATTACCGTCAGAGTGCAAACCTGGCGATTGAAAATCATCTCCTGATTCACCATTCGTGCCCTGATACCAAAAAACAAATGCTGATGCAGAGTAATTATGAGCAGCACGCCTTTCTCTGTGGTAGCAGTGACGCACGATGATTATGCCCCGTTTACACACCCAGGTGATGTAAACGCGTGTCAAAAATCACGTTTTTGTAGCAAAGATGAAAACAAAACTGATTTTGAAAGGCAATTTTTTGAGGTAACCTCAAATAACCTCAAATAGCTTTACTTGTTCTAGAAGCGTCTGGAACACTATGAAAACGGCCTCCCAAGGCATCATTCAAATTGAACAATTTTGAATAGGCGCGGTAACGAAAGAGTTATTGAGCATGTGTTGCAAATGCATCTTAATGCACTTGCTGTTGCTTCTACAACAGGCCACCACATTTATAAAATGCATGTTGCAAGGCAGAGCCAACCAGCAGTACATTAGGGACACACTCGCAGGGTAAGGTGGCTTAATTTTTTGTGCTGGGGCAACAATGTGGCACTAAAGTCTGCAACTTTGTCCTCACTTGGTGGTAGGTTGTAGCTACACACAGTAATGTACAGGTCTAATTACCACGTTTGAACAATAACTGTGCAACGGCAATTGTCGCCTGCATGCATAAAAAGCAAATGCACGTGAACACTAATTGTGGCCAAAAAAGGGCCAATCTGCACATCAAAAGCACGTGTTAGGACAGTTTATTTACAGCAGTTTAATGCCTGTGCACACAATGAACTATGAGAACAAGCAGGGGCAGGCCAAAGATAACAGTTATTGTGTGTTCACCCTGAACTCTTTTTTGATTTAAAACTTGTCAGCAACACCTTATTGCAGCTCCAAGAACTTGCATAATTTACAAAAAATCATTTGCAAACTTGCAGGGAGGCCAAGCCATTTTATTCTGTCAAGAATGGTGCTAAATTTTGTGACGATTTGATATTATATTGCTGCTGCACTCAGGAAACCCTACCCACGAATGCAGTTCTTTGGCATGAAAGCACTCAGGTACGTTTAATATGCATGAAGATAGTGTAGACAGAGAAGCTCCAAAAAGTATATGTACGCAGTACCTTGACCGACTGCACTTCACTGAGTAGCTCACGAACTTCAAATTGGAGCCGCTGGTACTTCTGCTGCAAGTTCTCAGACTCTTTGTCTCCAGCCTGTGAAAAAAAAAGAGATCTGGTTGGTACTTCTGAAGCCAAACATATGTACAACCATGTCAGAGCCACCTGGTAACATATTCTGCAATAAATTAGTTGTCGTTGGGAAAGCTTGCAGATATCACAAAATGAAACGGAAGCAAATAAATCAATGCAAATGCTTCCTTGTTTGCTTAAGCTTCAAATGCATGATGAATTCTCCAAGCTGTTTTCCTTAACAATATGAAGACCCTACACGTTCCTGTTGTTCAGGCCATTGATTGGGCTCGGGTAATGTGAAACCAATGACGTGTCTGCACAACAAGGAGGCTCATCCTTTAATCACTCTTGGATCGCCTCAAGCGCACACCCTCCCACGAGGGAGGACGGGTCGTGAAAGTACAGGCCTTGGCGCCAGCAGTGCTGATTCCATCTGTTTGCCACGACGATGCAGTGGTATCTGAAATTTTTAATTGCTGTTCGCCGGAATATCCCCCAAACAGTTCCCATTTGGGCTCCAAGTGAAATAGGATGCCACCTTGTCCTCAGACTTGGCATTTGTTAGCAGCAACACATTGGTACACACCGTTTAAGCTCCACAAGGAACCCTTTGGCTATTACAAACATCTTACTAATGCAGTGGAAGCTCCTTGCACTGAACCAAAGACACACTGAATCCACTGCATTTGTCAACAGCTTTGTTTACAAGACAGTTTCGTTAGCCAAAGGTTGCTTTCCCTGAATTACTTTCACTAAGCAAGACTTCACTGCACAAAAGGAACCACGGTGCTGCGATGCACGTTTCTCCAGCAATGATGTGCACATGACCAATCTCCAGATGAAAGAGAGAGAAAAACAAAAACAAAAAAAGAAAGTACAGAAAAATGAGAGCAAAAGATAAACCATGCCATAGCACAACAAAGCCCTGGACAGGCTATGTCGCTACCCATTTGTTCTTCCTGTTACCAGCCTTTCTGGCCACTGAGTGCTGCCCATTTACAAAGATGTTTGAGGAATGATTCGATAACTGAGATGGTTTAGGAAAATGGCCATGCCAGGGAAAGAGTGCCCTGGGGCACTGATTAAATGCATTCTCACTGATCGCATTTTAAAGGCCGTGACCCTGGTTACTCTGGCAAATTGCGACTCCAGCAGCAGGCGCGAGACAGCCGGAAACAAGCCCATCTGCACCATGCCTCTTGTCGCCAGGTTCCCCACGCACAAAAGCATCACACTTACCATCTCCCATTCACCAGAGGTAACATGGTAGCCTTTCTTCGGGTGCCTGGAGATGCCCTCTGTAAAATCTGCACAGATACATAGTTGCGTTTCGACAGGGTGGGGGGCGAGAAGGCACTCTGGCACCCAGTAGCTTATTTCTTACCCGGAGTGCATACGATGCAGTTCAATGAGAGATTGCATCTTGAGAGGAATTGTAAACCTTGTATGGCAGACCAACTTAAGACAAAGAACAACGCTGTGCTTGGCATTTCATCACTGCCAGACATTCGATCATCTTGCTGCCATGAAACAAAGCCACGAATTAAGATCTCAACATCTGCCTTTCCTATTTTGTAAGCAGGAGCCAAACTTGGCTGCTTTGGTACAAACTGGTTATGACCACTTGCAAATGCACTATACTATGTTGCTACATCTAAATTTAAAACAAAAGGTTGAATAGTCCAACTTGGGCTCTCTCACAAAGAAAAATCAGACATGAATGACTGTAGCTACTAAAGAAAAGGTGCGTTAAACCCTGGCAGCCCCAGCACGTGCACACTGAACACAGTCCTCATGCACAACACGATACAAAATTGAGAGCGAAAACTCCCATTTCAGACACACATGCCAGGTGTTACATCAATAAATGAGTGCCTTTATGAATGTTTCCTCAACAAACTGCTGCCCTGTTTGCACCCCAACTTTACACAAGGGTCGCATTTTGTGGTCTTATTTGTTTGACACCAACAACAAAGACAGCACTTACCTGCTTATTCAGAAAATAAATAAAAGCAATTTTCGCTGCGGGAAAATGGCAGCCAATTTGGACATTCATGCGGAACTTTGAATGGCGGCACCACCTACCACATGCAGAACAAAACGCACGATGGTGGCTTACGGGAAGGAGCCAAATGGGGCGGCAGAAGATCAGAAAACCTTTTAGATGCAACGCATCTCATGCTCGCTCCTCTGTCCGACGTCGGCCGCACAGCTGCGCCTCTCCTCCTCTCCTCTCTCCGATAGCGAGCACTCTCTCCCAAACAGCTGCGGGTTGGCGCAGTGCGCTCGGCGCTGCGCATGTGCAGTACTAACTCTCTCCCCGCTCTCCTCTCCTTCGGGCACTGTGAATATAAAGCGGCATGCCGCGCTCCAGCGGTCTCAGTCGACGGTCGTCCACGTTACGCTTGCACTCTCTCGCAGTACCAGACGATTGCTTGATGCGACGGTTCTTGAGCATATGTGTAATGCATGTGCATTGCATGGTAAAAATGGAAAATTACGCCCACCTCCCCTTCGCGTGAGAATCCCTGCTATAAGCGTAATCAATACGATGGAAAACGCCAATGGAACCCCCATGAGATGCGTTGCATCACACCAGGGTTCCCGCGAGGGGAGGTGGGCGTAATTTTTTGCCGATTGTTTATGATGGTCACAAATGGTTACATGAAAGTTTATACAAATCATAATAAAATATTCCTATTGTTTATCTATACCAATACCAATCGTGTATCGTCTGCTGTGCCACGTTACCAAACTTTCCGAAATCAGGCTCACGGCTCCTTTACCAAAGCTTGCTCACGTTCCACTTCTGATGTGTATGTCTGTGTCTGTGCTTGTGACGCAGCCTGCTCATCGGCATGAACAATCTCATAACAGCACATCACAAGCACAGACACGGACGCACGCATTGAAAGTAGAATGTGAACAAACTATGATGGAGTAGTCGCGAGCCTGTTTGGGTAGGGGAGGGAAAAGGGATTGAGGAAGACGTCACAAATCAGTTGTAATAAATGTAACCATATTACAGGCAAGTGTCACTACCACAGTAGTTTCCTAAAGTCTCATCGAAGCAAAACACACTTTGGTGTTCCCCTGAAAGCAGGGGGTGTCTGGCGTAGTTCTTGGAGGCACATTACGGTTGCTGTGGCAAGATGGAAGTGCACCAAGGTTCATTTGTGAGCAGATAAAAAAAAAAAAAAAAGAAAAACGCTTATTTATTGGTATTGGTAACGATGAACAGTGGGAATATTTTATTATGATTCGTATGAACTCTCATGTAACTAATTTGTGACCACTGCAATCGATGAATGAGTTTTTCTGATCTTCGCCAATCCCATTTGGCTCCTCTTTGTGAACTGCCATCTCATGTTTCCTGCATACGGCAGGTGGCGCCGCCGTTCCATGTTCCGCATGAACGCCCACATTGGCTGCCACTTTCACACAGGCGAAAATGATTTTGATTCATTTTCTGAATAACCAGGTAAGTATCACCTTTGTTGTTGGTGCCAAACAAAAACCGACCACAAAATGCGATGTTTGTGTAAAGTTTGGGAAAATTTCTTAAAGACGCCCACTTAACGATTTAACACCCTGTATACAGAGTGTTACATCGATAAATGGAACAATTAAAATTTTTTCCCGAGTGAACTTGCTACTCCATTCGCGCTCAAGCTTCCCATGAAGGTCGCATTTGGTGGTCTATTTTATTTGGCACCGAGAACAATGATGGTATTTACCTGTTTATTCATAAAATAAATAAAAATGATTTTGGCCTATTGGAAAATGGCGGCCAATTTGGACGTGTAGTGCATCTTGGAATGACGGCACCACCTGGGATATGCAAAAAAAAAAACGCGTGATGGTGATTCATGTAGGAAGGAGCTAAGTGAGGTAGCAAACGATCAGAAAACCTCTTTTGTCGATAGGTTATGATGACCACAGAGAGGTTACATAAGAGCTCATACAAATCATAATAAAGTGTTCCTGCAGTTCGTCACTGTGAATACCAGTCATCTGGTTTCAGATCGTCAGTTGTCTGCTGTGCCAGGCTACCCCGCTTTCCAAAGTAAGGCTCGCGATTCTTTGTTCACATTTGTTGCTTTGTTCTCGTTTTACTTTTATTATTCTGTGCATGCGTGTCTGTGCTTGAGACATGGTGCCACGAGATCATTCACTGCAGATGAAAAGGCAGCCCAGAACAGCCAAGTTAGGCTCAATTATCCGAAATGTTGCATGTGAGGGCAATTTGTGTTCAATATGACCACGGATGAAGCTCACACTGTACCCGCTGCGGTAACTCAGTGGCTAAGGCATTGTGCTGCTGGGCACAAGGACGTGGGTTTGATTCCCAGCCGCAGCGACCGCTTTTCTGATGGAGGCAAAAAGCAAAAACACCCGTGCGTTCGAGATTTCGGCACCTGTTACAGATCCCCAGGTGGCCAAAATTAATCCGGGGCCCTCCAATATGGTGCGCCTCATCACCTTGTGATGAAGCACACCACTGATTGTGTGTTAAAGCCCACAATCAATCAATTCGACCGTCTGCTACCTCATTTGGCTCTTTCCTAACGTGAATCGCCACACAGCCTCCTGTGCAAGGATATGGTCGCCATCGCGTGTTTCGTACTGCATATCCCAGGTGGTGCCATCATTCCGAGATCAGCTGGCACGTCCAAATTGGCAGACATTTTCCCATATACGAAAACAGTTTTTATTTACTTTCTGAATAAACAGATAAGTACCGTCGTTGCAAGTTCCCGGTGTCAAACAAAACAGACCACAAAATGTGGCCTTCGTGTGAAGTTTGAGCGTGAACGGAGCAGCGGTTCGCCCAGGAAATTTTTTTAATGTGCCCCATTTATCGATGTAACACCCCGCCCGTATATGAAGCTAAACTGACATGTGCAACTCACCCACACTCGAAGCGTCCACCGAGCAGCCTTTGAACTTTTCGTAGGCTTCTGTCACGCAGACAGGTAGCGTGCTAACACTGTCCGACTGGTCCTATAACAAAACCAGTTCGCAGATATGGGAGTGACAAAGACCACGGCAGCAAAATAATCCTTCACGCTAAACTGGCAGTTTGTGCGGAAAGGTACAAACACTTCGACATACACTGCGCGAAATGACAACTTTATTGCTAAAAAGCTGGTTCAGAGAACCAGTCTCACCAACGAAGGGAGCTAAGCTCAACACAACGGCGTTCCGAGAGAAAAAGCCTGCGCCGAGGTGATCCTGCCGCGTGGTAACCAACTCACCACTCCCACGTCGGAGACCATTTGATCCGACTCCGGCAAGTCCTCAGTCTCATAAATATCTGGCTGCTCGTACGCCTGCAGAGAAACGCAAAGTGTTCACACAGTTACCGAGAAGCATTTACGACAGGCGACACCAAGCCACCCATCAATTCCACAGAGTTTAATCGAAGCGAAGGCACTGTCACTGAAATCACTCTGACAAGGGCAAGAACGCAGCTGCTCAGACGTGCAACAGATTCACTTACAATCCCGGGAAGGTCAGCATACTTGGGATTTGCCATTGACCCGCGTTGAAGAATATAGAGCAAGGCAAGAGATATTTGCCACAACTAAGCACCCGTTGTGGTCAATGGGCTTGTCACGCTTAGTAGCTTTATGTAGCTTGGTCTTGGTGGTTTAGCGACTGACTGTATCGAAACAGTAACAAGCCGATATCCGGAAAGCGGCTTTGGCTTGAATTTAACACACTTTGCATAAATTATTTAAAGAACGACGTTGTATTTTAAACCAACAAAGCGCAGAAATTTAAATATTAGACTGAGTACAATATGAGAAACTCTATGGTCCCAACGTGTCAACGAAGAGTAATCACAACTTGCAAAACTATGGCTCTGCTAAAGCAACTTGAACCTATGTCATGTCGTCGGCTCGGCGCGCACCGCAGCTGACGACACATCGTTGGCGGTGGCAACCGAAGCTGTGCAGCTGCTGCGTTGGCTGCAAGATGACTAACAGCACTAACAGTGTCAACGGTGCGAGGGATAAGGAGCAACTTCCGAGGTCAAGCATTTGAGATCGAACTCGCAGTTTTTCTCTCCCGGTAAGGCTGTCTCATGCCGACCCAGCCCGCGCCCTAATTTGATCATGTGCCGGACATACGGACGGTTGCGATCGTAAATGCCCCGGCATGAATAGCCTGGGCCTCGGAATCCTTTTTAATATGGGTTGTACGTGCACCAAAGAAGCTGTTTGCATCAATGGCAAGCGATATGTCGTCAAGACCAGGCTGGGGGAAGGGTAGGTACTTTTTAGTTTCGTTTTGCGCCGTTGATGTGGCAACGTTTTTCTATCTGTGCTGCTTCCAGGGGCTTCAGCGTCGTCGATCTCGTGTATGATGCGAGCAAGCAGCGCTTGTACGCGCTCAAGCGCATCCCGTGTCACACGCACGAATCTGAGCGGGACGCCATGCGTGAGGCCGAACTGTACAAGTCCTTCGATCACCCGAACCTTGTACGGTGCGTCGACGCAGCCCTCGTCCCGTGCCACGACCTGTCCAAGCCATTTTCCAGCGAAGCGCTCATCTTACTACCATACTTCCGAGTAAGGACGGAATGAATCTTCGTTCAAATAAGCATCCTTTACGCTGAGTTTAAAGGGGCCATGAAAACAAAATGCAAGTTTGGTTCATTCGAGCGATTAATGCCTCGTTAGAATACCACTGACACCGCTTTTAACGCAAACTTCACTCAAATAAGCTATGCAATAAGGAAAACGGAGAATATCCATGTGACTCACTAGCGACTTTTTCCGCACTGAACCTATGACGTATATATGGGCAGCTTGTTGCGATTGGCTGATCGAGGCCGACAAAATCCAACACAAATTGAACAGAGTTTATAAGCTTGTAGAACGAGTTATTTGCGCTTAAATTTAGTGCATATTCATTTTGTAGCAATAACAATGGTGGGGTAAACAATGGCCTTTATGAACGAACACACAGACATAAAAGCACCAGTGCGTGGAACGCGCACACTGCTGGCTGACACTGCACAGCCGTTGGGCTTGTCTGACACGGCAGTGACCAACTGGCGTAAGCGACACTGCCGCTACATGACCCTGCCTGTCGAGTCATACGTAGTGTTTCACGACATAATTACTATCAACCATTACAATAAGCCAGGTACAAGTCCAGTCAGAAAAATAACCCATGTGTAGACAGGGGTACTTGAACGGTATTGTAATGCCATCTGTAAAGGCAGATGGTAACCAGGCTATTAAAAGCCTTGTTAAAGGGGCCCTGCAACACTTACCATCGACTACTTGGAATTTATTACAAGGTAAAGTCTATTGTCCCAGCAATCTCCTCCCGCAAGAATTATGAAAATCCATTCACTATCACCGAAACTGCGCGCGATGAAAAATCGCGCATAATTGTTCCCTCTCAACTCGACCACGGACAACGTGACGAAAGCTGCGCGCTCTCTCCCGGAAAGAGGGGCCGCTCGTGGCGTCTTCTCCGGCGGCCTTCCATATATGACAGGCCGGGGAGTTTTCCCCTTTTCTCCGAAACATGTAGGGGTTTACTTCCGGATCGGTGCAACAAAAAGGCAGGCATGGCTGCCTGCTTGCAAGCTTGCGCTCAGGCTGGTGGGGCGTTTTTGAAGCAATAAATGTTTGTTGTCATGTGATCTGGCTGAAAGGGGAGTAATAAGTTCATCACTCAAACTCCACGCCCACTGAAAACACAAAAGAAACGTCAAAACTGTGCGCATAGAAGAGGTTTGTACACAGCGCCGACAACGGCGGATTGTCACAGGAAATGTGTGAAATAAGCCGCGATGCTCACCAGCGACAGCCAATAGGCAGCCATGGCCTCAATGACATCGCTTAGGCCATGCCAGGGAGTGCATAAGGAGGAAAATTGCAGGGAACGCGGTTGGTTTTTCCGCGTCTTTCACAGCGACTAGCGCGCTCACCGCTTCACGTGCACGTGTAATATTTGGCTCGGGTATTACTGGCAGTGCAATTTAAAGGTCGCGCAGGTTTACCTTGCACTGCTCAAAGAGTGTTGCAGGGTCCCTTTAATGCCGCTGGTGGGAGCCTCAGTCAACATACTAGCTTTTGTCATTGGTACTGCCCTAGACATGTCATTGCCGACGTCTCAAAACACACAACGGAGCAGGAGAATTGAAATTTTGGCTTAAAGTGTTTAATTTCTCAATAAATAAAGTGCCATTTGCTGCAGCAAATGGTGCTTTATTGCTGCAGCACAGGGAGAACCATGGAATACCAAATCTTTCGAATAAAGCAAACTTTTATTTTGTCTTCGATGCCCCTTAATGCTGCATGCAGTGGCGAAAGATATTTCTGACTCCAGTATGTGCTCGTGTAACTAATTGTGTGCAGAGAGGGACACTCCAGGACGAGCTGACGATGCGCGCCCGGTCGCGTGACCACATGGCTGAGACGCGTCTTTTGGAGCTCTTCTTGGGCATGTGCCAAGGGGTGCAGGCGATCCACAGCGCCATGCCCATCGCCTTGGCACACAGGTGCGACGTGCGTTTCTGGTTAAGGTGCCTGCGCACTGCTCAGCGAAGTGAGAACGGCCGTATGCTGCCCCTCTGGCGCATCGCTTGGCAGGGGCTGATAGTTGCCTCAGCCTGGTTTGACGCAGCGGGAAAAAATGCTTGCTCACTAGCAGTCACAGGGTACTTGATGCCCCACTTTTATTTGACGCAGGTGAAGGTTACGTTAACACCAAAGAACTAAAAAGAAACAACTAGATGTAAGAGCAAGCTCACAAGAGCTGTTTAACGTAGCTTCACTCAGCTAGTACCGGTGATAAGTCAAGAGGCAATTGCATGGTTTTTTTCGAATGCGGGGTTCAAAGAAGCGTTCATTGATGATACATTGAGCTTGGCTTAACCTGGGAAGCTTTTGGTGATATCGTGGTGTGGGCTGAACGCAGTCGCATATATTCCCGATAAGCCCAACACACCAACACTGCACTATTAATTGACAGTGAAACCCACACTGACCAGTATTCGCAGCATTTATAACTCAGCGAGGTTACTCCTGGAAAGCATTTCCTTCACGTTGTACCAGTGCTTCATGCACTAGGCTGCTTTGAACACGTGTTTGCACGAAAGTAATATGCTTGAACTGGTGTATAGTGAAATCAGATGTTTAAAATTATTCCTTATAAGAATACCTAGTTTGGTTTTGTTGTCTCTGAGTGCACGGCTACACCTGAATATGTCAAACTCACCGGGGATTAGAACATAGTTGTAGGCGATTAACGACTGGGTATACAAAATGCATGATGTGTGCAAAGAATTTTCTGCGCAAAAAAAAAAATAAAACTCCTGTAAGGACAAATTTCAGATGATTCGCTTCTTTAGCGGTACAGTAGAACCCCACTGATACGTTCCCGGTTCCTACAATTTCTGGGTTATTGCACTCTCTATTGTGAACACTAAAGATGCCCAATAGTGTTACGGTGTTTTTGCCCAGTTACTAAGCTCCTGGATAACACGATTTCCCAGTAAGTGCGTTCAAAATTTTAAAACTTTTATCCAACTATGACCAGATGATATGGTTTATGTGAACAAAAAACGTCTTGACATGCGTGCAGACCAATCCTCAGCGTGTGCAACACAATAAGCAGGCACCGAGCGGTGTTTGGGCTGCCTGGGTCACCGGGGTGGCTTTCCCGCAGTGCTGGGCTTGCCGGAGTCACTTTGTAACGTGGCTGCCTTTAGCCAACATCGCCTGTATGACGATGTCCCAACATGCAGAACACTAACCTTGTAAGAAATCGGGGCAGCAGTGCTGGCGCTGGACGATGCGTTGAAGAAAGATGGTGGCGATGACGCGGAGGAAGAAATGGTGTCTCCAGCAGCTACATATGCTCAGGGCGTAGCCGGCTTGGAAGCGGTGTGGAGTTACTTTCATGTGAAGGACAATCCCAGTGTGGACAAAAGTGTGCAATGTTTAGAAAAAGAGCTCTTGCTCTCAAAGGGCTGCAGCATGCGCCAGGAGACACTGACAGACATGTACAAGTGAAAAAGGTCATTAAATGCTGACATTCATTTCTCGATTGCTTTTTTTTACTGGGGCAGATCATATGGTTTCCCGAATAGTACGTTTCTCCCTCGCGTTTTTTTGAAAACGTATCAACGAGGTTCTATCATATATGGCATACTAGTGTGCACTACATCTTTGGTGTACGGAGTGCTATGCTTCTCTGCTGCCTATGTGTGGTCACAGTTCTGTGGGTTCTCTTCAAAGTGTACTGTACCAGTCTGTGCCACCTTATTAAGTACATGCAGTGGTAATGCAGTTTTCTTGAAGAACTTTAGTTGACCAACACATCATAATTGTGTGGGTTGAAAATTCACCCATTCATGACACAATATTGCGCTCTGTAAATCTTTGCTCTTGGAATGGAGCTCGTGTGCACGTCAGGTAGAATGAAGATTTCTTCCTGGTAGTGAGCTTGCAGACATCTTTTTCGTAATGCACCCAGCACTTGTGAAATGCATTTAGAACTTCTTTCCATAAGGGCGGTCGTTGTGTGTGTTAATATACATTAATGAAATCCCGAAGTGGGAGTACCTGTGCAGAGCAGCCACTGAGAATCATCGTCTTGGTTGAGCTCTTCATTGTTTGGCTAGAGGGGAGTCATCTGTTGCTTGACTATCGTGCCACTGTCAGGGAACTTACGGACATCTACCATGCGACGTAATTCACCAATTGGGGTAAGGCCTAATTCCTTTGCACACAGCTCATTATTACACTCTACATGTGCTTTTCGTCATGGCTTGCTCAAGCCACAGACATTGTACTGTGACACAGCTGGGTGGTGTAAACACAGCTGCAATCAGTACGCCAGTTAGTACGCCAGTTCCTCGAAACCTAGTGCCCCATTTGTAATTGCAGTGCACCTCCTCTATGGACTTTAGCTCGACTGCTAAATGTTTCCATCAGCTTGCATTAAAGTTGGCTGCCTAGACGTAGCGTGATTGACCTTGCCCCAACACTTGTGAGCGGAGCTCTGTTGGTTGGGTGCAGAGACCTGAAGCCCGCCAACGTGCTGCTCGGGGAGGACGATGTGCCCGTGTGGATGGACTTTGGCAGCATGGGGCGAGCCCGGCTCGACATTGGCCGCACCAGTGAAGCCATGGCACTCCAGGTAAGGCCGGGCGTGCTCTCTTGATGAGTGGCAGATGTGCCGTCTAACGTGCCTCATTTGATGCCGTGGTGACAGCCTGTGTGTTCATTGTCCTGACTTTCTAGCGCCAGGTGTTGTGTCCATCTTGCGCTGTAAAAAACTTGCATGGAAGCTTGCGATCATTCCTTTGATCTTGCCTCTGAAGCAGTCAAGCCTGATCCAAGCTACAGGAAAGAATTGTGAACTAAGGGTGTGTTGGTATAGCATTCTCGGAACAGCGTAAAGGTATGAGGACGAGGCGCAGGTTCAGAGGTTTATTGCACAAAATGACTTAAATACAGAATTCTGTTGCAACAAATGAGAGGAAGAGGGAAGATAAAAGAAACACACAGAAATGTCAAGCCGTCACTGTAGCTCACGTGTTGTCACCAGATAAAAAGGCAATTTCTTTGTCGGTTAACAACATCGAAGGGTAGCTTACACACGTGTCTTTGTTAGAATATATCTCGTACGCTTCAACGATCTCCCGTGTCATTTGATTGCTACCTTTATAAATTATGGCGCATTTTCTGAGGTCCGGATAACAACCACAATCTTTACAATGTGCGCCCAAATGTCCATTATCTCCCTTTTCCACGTTATTGCGATGCTCGCGCAATCTGTCATTGACCTATCTTCCTGTCCGTCCGATGTACTTTTTCTTGCTTTTTTTCAGCGGTATCGAATAAACCGTCAAGTCTGGTACGTGTAGCACCAAACATCGCACGCCGTTCGTGGCCTGCTCGGATCGCGTGGTTTATTCGATACCGCTGAACAAGTGCAATAAAAAGTACATCGGACAGACATGAAAATGTGTCAATGACATCTTGCGCGAGCATCGCAATAACGTGGAAAAGGGAGATAATGGACATTTGAGCGCACATAGTAAAGATTGTGGTTGTTATCCTGACCTCAGAAAATGCTCCATAATTTATAAAGGTAACAATCAAATGACACGGGAGATCGTTGAAGCATGCGAGATATATTCTAACAAAGACAGGTGTGTAAGCTACCCTTTGGTGTTGTTAATCTGGTGACAGCACGTGAGCTGCAGTGACGGCTTGGCATTTCTATGTGTTTCTTTCACCTTCCCTCTTCCTCTCATTTGTTGCAACAGAATTCCGTATTTGAGTAATTTTGTGCAATGAACACCTGTCGTTAGTCTGCACTGTGTCCCGTCTACGCCTCGTCCTTGTCCCTTTGCGCTGTTCCGAGAAAGAATTGTGGTTGCAGTTCGCTTTGTAAACGCGGGTTATGTGCCAGTCCACATCTTTGTCGGCTTGTGACCGGCACTCGCTACAGTGTGCCCTGACCGGCACCGCACACGTGACTGGCAGCTGGCTGGTCACATGGCCACGGCATACCGCCTTGAATCGGCAGTCTTCAGTAATTCACGTGGGCTTCTCCCGGTAATGCTAGTAGTCGCATTGCCGTGTTTTATTTATGAAGCACGTCCACCTTAGCCTTGAGACGGGCCTGTTCGTCCTCTTCTCCTGCTCCTCCTCTCCAGCCCCAGTGGCCCTCCTCCTCTGGTGCCTCTCTCAGCTCAGCGGCTTCAGGTTTAAGGGGGGTCACTGGCCTTAAAACAACTTCTCCTAATTTTCAAGTAAACTTTGTGAAACTTGTCAGTTTTGCTGTTTTTTTCCCATTGATTTCAAACATGCCATTATTTTTTCAGTTGGCCAATTAGCTCCCAAGATAATTAGAGATAACTAGCAATTTTTGGAGGAATTCAAAACAGTGTTAGCCATAAAATTGTAATCTTTATAATTTTCCAATACTATGAACCCTGGTGAACGCAATAATCGAAGCAGTTTTTTGATGCAACGCTTGGAACTAATTTTACAGCTCATTAAACCTTGGTGGCACCATTGGCAAGGAACCACTTTGAGTGGAAATTTCAAACACCAAAGTTTAATGAGCTGTAAAATTAGTTACAAGCGGTGCATCAAAAAACTGCTTCGATTATTGCGTTCACCAGGGTTCATAGTATTGGAAAATATAAAGATTACAATTTTATGGCTAACACTGTTTTGAATTCCTCCAAAAATGGCTAATTATCTCTAATTATCTTGGGAGCTAATTGGCCAACTGAAAAAATAATGGCATGTTTGAAATCAATGGGAAAAAAACAGCAAGACTGACAAGTTTCACAAAGTTTACTTGAAAATTAGGAGAAGTTGTTTTATAAGACCAGTGACCCCCCGACTTAATCTCGCCAATTTCATACAGGGTGGAACTTGCGAAGGAAATCAGGCGCAATGGGGGAAAGTCAGTAGCAACTTTATATTGTATGGGCTGCATTTTAGAGGCATGCATAATTAACCGACAGTACCTCAACTGTACCATATAAAGGAAGGGGGTAGAATTATTGCTTACTCCTGGTGCCTTTGGACAGAATGGAAATTTGGGTTCTTACAAAGTAATTCCAAAGAAAATGCACATCAACCCATGCAGCCATGAGGGAAAATAAATTACAAAGGTCACAATGCAAGTCCAGCAATTATAAATTTTGGTTGTTATTCAGTGCTCTGTCCTTGTGCCCTCGTCTGTTGCCTCGTGTTTCTTATGCTGTTTCACGCTGCACGGAAGGCCATGTTTTGGGGTGACAGGTACTCTGGTAAAAATGAATGAGAACATGCAGTGATCTTGTGCAGGCCATGCAATGGCCTGCACACTGGCAGCAGGTGGCATATACATTGATTGTAAAGCAGTGAATGGAAGAGCTCATTTCGACTGCGCTGATTGGTTGTGTATGACGGACAAGAGCATAGGGGCCATTCAGCCTTGTGACGGTCTCTGTGTTCTTCTCTGCTGCACGCACCCAATATGTGCAGTCGTAAGAAGCAAGTTATAACAGCTCCCATTTTCGCAAAGGGAAAAGGAATGAAGAAAGATAGGAAGGGTGAAAAGCAGAAAATTTAGTGCCGAAGGATAGACTCGGCTGTCACAAGACAGGAGCAGTTGGGTGCCATTGGCCTTCGCCTTGTTGTGGACCACACAAAATTCACAGCTTGTTGAGTGCAGCTGTTTGTGAAACGTGCAGCTTCAGTTGCTTTGGTATCACTGGCACTTTTGTTTAGTGTACACTTCCTTATATCGCAGCGGAGTAGGACTGAAAGTTCTGAAAAGTCATATCATGCACACACCATACGGCTGCTGCTTAAATTGGTGAATGGATTGTGAGTCACACACAACATGCTGCGGGCGGCCTTCACTTCAGAATTTGGGAGGCCATACTGGGTACAGACTGTTCAAATGGAATGGTAGCCTCAGTGTTGCGCCACAGTGCTGCAACTAGTGCAGTCGTGCACGTGGCATCTGCAGTAATGTGCCAGGTAATGTGCCATGGTGCCTGCGTTTAATTGGGTGCCCGCACTGGGTGGACTGGTGGGCACTAACGGGGGCTGTTCCTGCTCCCTGTTCCAGGATCTGGCCACCGAAAAGTGCAGCATGTCCTACCGGGCCCCGGAACTGTTCAACGTGGAGAGCCGCACGTCCATAGACGAGCGGGTCGACATCTGGGTACGTGCCCCTGCCTGGTGTCTTCTGCCCACCTGCCGGGGCCACATGCACACCAGGGCTGCACCCGGCTAGCCCAGCTCTCCCACCTTTCCTAATGAGCGGTCTCGGGGCTCCCGCCCCATTAAGGGGGACACGGGTCTTAAAAATTTGTGTTAATTTTTAAGTAAGCTCTGAAGCTTGTCAGTCTTGCTACTTCTTTCCCACTGATTTGAAATATGCAATTATTTCTTATTTGGCCAAATCATTCCTAAGATAATTAATTAGAGATATTTAGCCATTTTTGGAGGAACCATAGGCAAAACAGCTGTAGTCATAAAACTGTAATCTTTATATTTTCCAATACTATGAATCCTGGTGAATGCAATATCGGAAGCGGTTTTTTAATGCATTGCTTGGAACTAATCTTACCACTCAGTAAACTTGGTGGCACCAGTGGAAAGGGACCATTTCGAATGCCCATTTCAAACACCAAAGTTTAAAGAGCTCAAGAATTAGTTCCAATGCACTACCTTGGCCACTTTACAAACTAGCTGTATTATGTAGCCACTTTCCAATCTCGGGGTGTTATGTAATAATTTTTTCGTTCAAGTATATATGCACCCTCCTCTTCAGTGTCCTGTTTAAAACATCCCTCGCATAGGTCAAAGGCTCCCCTTGGATGGAAAATGTTGGTGTTCTTCACTTGATGTGTATGGCAGACGTGAATGTGAACAAAAACAATGGCATAGGAATTGCATTCCTGGCACCTGCACCTAGTGCACCTAGCTGGACCACCTATTGGAAAGTGGTCGTCATGACAAGCATACAGCCATTGTGCGAGCAGAGTTGGTGGCAAAATTTCCTGCGTGCAAAGCCTGCGGCATCGCATTGCAAGGGCTTCCCCCCTTTCCCTTCTCCTTTGGCAGTCCCTGGGCTGCTGCCTGTACGCCATGTGCTTCTTCCGGTCCCCATTTGAGGCGGCCCACGAGCGGGGGGACAGCGTTGCCCTGGCCGTGCTCAGCGGACACGTCGACATTCCCGAAGACAGCCCGTGAGTGTTGAGCATACCCCCTTGTTGCTACTCAAAGGGGGGGGGGGGAGGAAGCTGGCACATGTGCCTCTGCCCTCTGCTGCCGTGGCCCTCCATCCCATGCGTCATCTGTGCTCACAAAAGAGCGTTGGGGGAGATTACGCAATGTATCACCTACATGGTCACCGTCTGGTATGGAGTGAGGCTTTTGCAGTCGTTTTGTGGTTTGATACTGGACTTGCCGTGTTGGCTTATTGGCTAAGATGTTGTGCTGCTGAACCATAGGACGTCGGTTCGATCCCGGCGACGGCAGCTGCTTTTCAGATGGAGGCGAGAAGTGAAAACACCCATGTGTTGAAATTTCGGCGTATGTTGAAGATCTCCAGGTGGTCAGTATTATTCTGGAGCCCTCCACTTTGGTGCACACCATAACCCTTGCGTAGCTGTGACATGTTCAACCCCACAATCAATCAACCAGTTTGATACTGAACTCAGTCAGAGTAAGAAGCCTTTCAGCCACAGGTAACTTTAAAGACACCTAAGCCTCTAAAAGGTTCAGGTATCTCCCACACTGAATGTCTTGTGTAGGACACAGCCACACTGAATGTCTTTTTTTAGGATAATATTTTCACCTGCTTTGAATGTTTTGCAAGCACCGCAGTGCACCTGTAAAAGCGGGAAAATGTGTCAGGGTCTGGTCTTTTCCACAACAAATACTAAAACTTCATTGGAAGGGGCCCTGTGACCAAGAGCTAGGGTGAAATTTTTGTTTAATTGTGTTCCCCAAAACTTTTCTCTTCTGTTTTAAGAGGTGATCTAACCTGGATGCTATGTTGTGAAGGCAAGTGAAGCGTGTTTGTCTATTGTGCAGTGGTCTTTTGAAATTTCTAGGTAGATCTATCACTTTTTCTTCTTTTTGAATTCTTCCTCTGTAGTATGCAGCAAAAAATAAAAAACGCTTTGTGATTGTACAAGTCCTCCACAAGTTTTACAGAGCATTAGATCTTCTCAGAAAAATAGGGGGCCACCGCCCAGCCGCGTCCGAAGCGCTTTCGCACACATTTTGGAGGAAGAGCCCTGGCTGTGGGCAGAACTTAAAAAACAACCAGAGAGAGAGAGAGAGAGAGAGAGAGAGAGAGAGAGAGAGAGAGAGAGAGAGAGAGAGAGAGAGAGAGTCCTCCACTGTGAAACCGTAGCTATAGCCCATCAACTATAGGTTGTGTTGAAGGCTTCCAAACTGGGGTCTGTTGACGCACTAGCAATTCGAATGAAAACATTGTGTAATTAACGTTTCACACATTTTTAATTGCCACTAGCTTATATCGTTTGCCAGTTAAACATCGTGTTAAACAGCCAGTTAAACAGCATTAAACATCGTGTAGTCGGATGAGGATAGCCCGAAAGGGAAGCTTGCTCTTCGATTGCGTTTTGAGTGGTCGGTTGTAACCGTGCCAGGCAAGTAAGTGGACAGGGGTTTCTCGTCTTGATGGGGCGCAACAGTGCGGAACGAAGGCATGTGTGCGAGAGCAGAGTAGGACGCTGCTGGTAGCTATGGCAACACCTGCTAATGAATCCACCCTGTGTTCCAGGTACTCTGGTGGTCTGCACACCCTTATTCGAACGATGCTGGAAGTGGACTGCCTGCAGAGGCCCTTTATTGAGACTGTCTTGGATCAGGTCACTGCTCTGCTGGCTGCCGCGAACCACAAGGTGTGACCTGTGAGCTGTGTGCCCATGTGGGAATCCCCGCACCCAGCCATCAGAATGTGTGGACCCAGCAGCATGCACGATTGCTTTCCACAGGCTTCCAGTTTTGCCATCTTGAATTCACTACGGGGACTTGGCTACTTGTGGCGACTGTTGTTGTGGGCATAGTGTGCACCAGCCCAAGAAGCAGCAACCAGCAGCTGTGGTTCTCGTAGTGATGGGGCGTGGATTGAAAGTGCAAGTGTGCCCTCGCTGCTGTGTGAATGAGTGATGTGCAATGACGCCAGAGCCTGTCTTGATTTGGCCTTCCATTCATTTCCAATAGCGTTGTTGCCAAGCGTGTTTCTGCTGCCTCATGCCACGCACGGCGACGATTGGTGCATTGCACCGTTGTTTTCTGCTGTAACGCATATTTTGTTACGATTGAGGTTTTGTCTATTTGGATAGATGTGTGTAAGCTGAAAACGACAAATAAATGCGAGCTTTGTTGTGTCCCTTGCAGTCATGTCTTGGAATCAAAGGCTGCTGTCGCGCATAAAAGGCAGCCTTGAGTGCCTGCAACAGATCGTTTGTCAAGTCAATACTTGTGGCAGGGACAGTATTGAAGAAGCCTTGAAGACAAAATACAAAGTTGCTATCTTCAGAATATTTGGTGTTTTATAGCACTTTCGAGGCTTGTCTGGCAGCAAATGTTGCTTTGTTCAATAAGAAATTAAACAAATTGAGTCAAAATTTTAATTCTCCTGCTAGTACATGTGCTTCCTGACGTCAGCGATGACGTACTCAGGGCAGGTGTGGGAAACAAATGATAGTACAGTAATCTCTCGTTATAACGAAATCGCTTTACTTTAAAGTTTCTTCTGGTCCCAACCCAAACTCGTGGAATTTAGGCTGCATTACTCGAAGCGCACGAAGAGCCCAACCCACTTAGAGGGAAGTGGCGAGCGAAGTTGCGCCAAGCTGCGGCGACCAAGCGGAGAGTCAGGCGGTCAACATGGCGGTTCGACGCATTGCAAGGCGGTCTTTCCCAGGCGATTTTCACAAGCCGGTCATGCTCAATTCGCGCCATCCAACTTTAGACAAACAGTCCAAATGCGTGGCAGGGTCACTGAATTTCACTCCTAGACATCGGTCAATGGCGTGGACGCGGCGGTGCGCGAACACTAACACTCGAAGCGTAGAATTACCAGTGTTATCGACCGCGTGGTGCTGAAAAACTCTTGTTTTGCAAAATCTGCGGCTTCACACCGTGGGAAAAAAATTGCCCAGTGATCATGCAAAACCCTTGTGCAAAACCAGTCAGTTTTCATGACTGTGCTGTGTACCCACAAAGAGTGGTTCATCGTTGTTTTTTAAGCTCAACAAAAACAACCTCGTACTCGAGCCCCGGAATTTGTGCTACTCTCCAGCGCCAAACTCTCGTAGCATTTCGTAACGCCCTCACCCCCCCACTATAAAAGTGGCCACTGTCTTCTCATTCGCTCTGCAGTCTGTGAGGGGTTCGGACGCCAGTCACTGCTTAGTCAAATTTGAGAAGGGGTCGCTCGCGCCTGCAAGAACATGAAAAGCTCACTGCCAAAGCTCACTGCCTTTTTTGCACCTGAATAAAGTTCTGCTTCACTGAGTACATTGTGTTTTGACTCCTCCTAGTTCTGGGGCAATTAAAGTTTCACTACCTTAGCTTTTCTCGAGTGGTCGCTTATATCGAAATACCGCTTGTAACAAAATTTTTCGCCGTCCCGCTGAATTTGTTATAACGAGGGATTACTGCATGTTGACTAGGGCTGTAGTGCACAATGAAACATCCCTTGTTGCTTAGTTTATTGTCCGTCCTCCTTAAATGGCGCCACAGTAGTGCCAGAGTCTCTTAATACAAAAGCATTGAAGGACTATGGTAGTGCTAAAGACTGCTGTCCGTACTTGCTTCATTTTTTTTTACCAGATTTGTACCTGGCTCATTGTTGTTACGGTTGGTAATAACCATTTTGTGAAGCAATGGGTGCGACTCGGTAGGCAGGGTCGTTTAAGTGGCAGCGTCACTTATGCCAATTGGTCAGTGTCGTGTGAGACAACCCCAGTGCACCGGACTGCTGTGCTTCCCTGTTGATGTGTTCATTCATAACTTCGATTATTTACCCCAACATTCTTACTGCTATAAAAAGGATTTGCAGTAAATTTAATCACAAATAGCTCATTCTGCAAGCTCATAATCCATTTAATTTGTGTTGGTCTTTGTTGGCCTCTGCGCCAGTCGCAGCAAACTGTGCATATTAGTATGTTGTAGGCTCGTTGCGGAAAAGTCGCTAGTGAGTCGCGTGGCTGTTGTCTGTTTCCCTCAATATACAGCTTGTTTTCGTAAAGTTTGCGGTAAAGGTGGTGTCAGTGGTATTCCAACGAGTCAATCTTTCGAATGAATGAAACTTGAGTTTTGTCTTTATGGCCCCTGTGTTGGCCACACCCTGTGGGTTAGGATTTAGAAGCGCAAATAAAATAAAGGGCAATGTAAATGGAAGCCTAACTGATTGAGTGACCCATAACCTAGAACTACCATCTGTTGGATTGAAGCCTTTGGGTCAGTGAAGCACATTGGTGTACCCCTAATGCAACTGCTTGCCCATGATTTCTGGTACTCAATGTTTGCGCCTCTAGACTAGCGATAATGGGCCTCAAAAGGTGACGCATGCGCAACCTGGGGACCGGCATGAATCTGGACTAGTGGTAGTGGTACCATGGGCAGAATTGGCATGTACCCACTCAGGACATTGATTGACTGGCTTGGGGATGATAATGGCGTCAATAGCTTCCTCCCCTTCCTTTTCTGCGTTGTACTTTAACTCGAAAACGTATTAGGTTTTAATATGTTGGAGAACCACAGAGAAACGTGAGCACACAAAAGAGCTTGTGAAACACCTGGTCCATATTTGATTTCTGGGATGAATTCGTGGTGATATAACGTCACACTATATAACGTCACACTGCCCAGTCGCATCAGCTGCATGCAGCTGATGCATCTGGGCAGGATCCGTGGGGCTTGGCCACTGACCACTCGGGCATCTGGATACATGGCCTCCACCACTCGGGCCAGGATAATCCATGCAACGTCGAATGACACCACATCCCGGGAGGCTGGGACCCCTGCCTGGCGAGCAGCACCTTTGGCCAGGGAGTCTGCAACCTCGTTGCCCATGAAGCCCACGTGCAAGGGCAGCCAGTGAAGTCGCAGTAGACACCCCTGGGCCTCCACCACATGGTGCTTGGCCACCAGTGACTGCTCCACGTTGCCGCCGGAGCAGGCTGGCTGGTCGGCGGCGCGTAGACGGGGAGGGCAGACCGGGAGTCAGTCGGGATGATGGCCCCCCGGTCATGGGCCCCCTGCTCTAGAAGAAGATCCGCAGCCAGGTGGAGTCTAGCCAGCTCTGCGAGGGTGGATGAGGCGCTCTCTCCCAGTGCTCAGGGGTAGGTTGGCATTCTTATCACAGCCCCACACAATCATCATCATCATCAGCCTATCTACGCCCAGTGCAGGGCAAACACCTCTCCCATTAATCTTCATTTATCCCGGTCCTCCATGGACTAACTGCGACCAATTTATCCCCGCAAACTTCTTGATCTCATCTGCCCATCTAACTTTCTGCCGCCCCCTGCCACGCTTGCCTTCTCTAGAGATCCATCTTGCCTTCGCATTATATGCCCTATATGCCCACGCCCATTTCTTCTTCTTAATTTCTACTAATATGTCCTTAACACGCGTCTGTTCCCTGACCCACTCCGCTCTCTTCTTGTCCCTTAATGTTACACCAATTATCTTCCGTTCCATTGCTCGCTGAGTCGTCCTCAATTTAAGTTGAACCCTCTTAGTGAGCCTGCAGCTGGTTTCTTCCCCATACGTGAATACCGGGAAGATGCAGCTGTCACACCCTTCCTTCTTCAGGGACAATGGTTGGCTGCCATTCATTATCTGAGAATACCTGCCGAATGCACTCCACGCCATTATCCTTGGGCAGAGATAATTTCTTACTTTTTTTCGCTTGCTATCGTAAAAACCAACCCAACGAGCGTTCCTAAAACTAAATGAACGCGGGCGCTGCCTGTTAATTACGTGTATTTTGCCTCAAATGTACCTACAATTTTCTTTGCGCTAAACAACGGGGAGTTGTATGCGCCAGCGGTTCACTAGTTTCGAAAGCTTATGACTATATACACCGCCTGGCTTTCGAAGCCTCTGGGTTACGCCAGTTACGCCGCGATGGCAGCGGAACGAACCCCTAAAGTGCTCTGCACTTATTAATCTGCAGAGAGAGAGAGAGAGAGAGAGAGAGAGAGAGAGAGAGAGAGAGAGAGAGAGAGAGAGAGAGCTCTTTATTAGAGGATCGACAGAACCGAGAAATCTCCAAAAAGCACAGTTAAACGCATTGTGGCATTTCCTCGTGGTCATGCTCATGAGGCCAGTCAGTGCATAGCCGGCTGCATGCCGTCGTGGGAGACATCCCTCGCGCGACTGGACTCTCATTACAGTCGGTCCGCGGCGGAAGAAATCTTCGCGTTTCAAACATCGTTGCAGATGACTGCATTCTGTATAACGAAATACGCAATTAAAGTGATCAGGCATACTTAAACACCTCGCTAGCTGTAGTACAAACATGGTGCTCGAAACTGCAGATGACAAATTTAAAAAAGTCTGTTACAATGACCATTACCCGCAAAGAGAATCCCTTAGTTTTCGCTTACAGCGTTAACAATCAGCCTTTATCCGTCGTGTCTATACAAATACTTGAGGGTAGTAATCACATCAGATCTTAAGTGGAATGAGCACATAACATATGTATTTACAATAAAGCAATGAAGTTTTTTAAGGTGGTCTATAGGAAACGCATCACCTGAAATAATAACTATTGTTATATGAAACATTTATCCGACTATAGAATACGCTTCGATTGTCTGGGATCCACACACGCAAACCAACATCACTAAAATTGAGAAAATCCAGAGAAAATCAGCTAGATTTATTTACAATTCATACAGCTGGCGCACGGCCCCGTCAAGTCTTTTAAAAACTGCAGAACTAGAGAACCTTGCAACAAGGCGTTATCGGGATCGAAAGAAATTTTTCTACCTACTCTACAATGGTCAAACAGGAATAGATAAAACTTTATGCATTCCACCGGCTAGCCACCGCTGCTCCTATCACGATAAAAAGGTCAAATATTTTTCATGCAGGACTAGCGCGTTTAAAAATCCTTTCTTCCCACGCACGGTTTCTGAATAGAACGCCCAACCCGCCCCCATTGTTAACTGCCGGACTGTTTCATCATTTCTTTCTGCACTTTCGAATAAATCATAGCTTTCATATCCCGTCTTTCCCCGTAAAATCGCGGCACGGAAAAAAATCTTGTGCTGATTTTTGTGCAGTTTCTCGTTCATTGTCTGATTTCTTGTTAATTTTTGTTTGTTTCCGAAGTGGCAAGAAAAAACATTTCTTTGTGCTGAATCTTGTGCATTTTTTTGTTTATTGACTTCTAGCTTATTGATCTGTGCTTGTACCGAATGCCCACTCCTGCCTAAGGCCTTGTAATAAGGCTGGCAGTACTTGTAAAATAAATAAATAGATAAATAAATAAATAAATAAATAAATAAATAAATAAATAAATAATCGTTGTCGTAAGGCGAAGGGGCTTTGATTTTTTAGAACGCGAAACCTACAATAAAAGAAATCACGCCATATCCACGGAATGAATGATGATAAGTGGGGCGAAGCTCGAGAAGGGGAGATCATCGGTAACCGTAACTCTCCCGTGGAAGTTCGCCCATTACATCATTAAGAAAGACGTAAGACTGTGTGCGTACATTGTACAAATCAACTGGGAACTCGGGCTACGGGGCTTCGGAGTCAATGCTCCCAGGTCCAGACCTGGTGAAAGACCCCGCGCCATCGAGGACTACCCCGCACCTCCACCACAATTTGTCACGTAGGATGGGACACAACGGTAAAGAAAGAACTTTTATTTAGGGCGAACTTGTGCCCGAACAAGACGAGAGGAAACGAGCAAAGGTCCTTGCGTCTCGTTCGATCTCCGAGAACGACTGCCTGCGTTCGTGGCGTGATCGGCGTGATCTCTTGCGTGATCTCCCCCTCGCAGTGCACGTGCGCTCACGCCTCCGTTGGCGAACACAGACAAGCTCGCGCTCCCGGTGCCGAGTTTGCGCTGCCGGTTGCAGTCGGTTCTTGCGCGTGCAACGCGGCCAACTTTGCGACATCTCCGAAAGCATGCGGCGGTCATGTACCACGAGACACAAGGGATGGACAGACCCATGGCTTTAGGAGCTTCGCCCCTAAAAAAAACATGTGGTTGAGAATCTATAGGTATGATTAGTTCCACTGAATGATGGTTCTTATCCTCTGTGCCATTAGTTCATTTTCAGACTGCCCCGACTTCGCCGCCCTGCCTGTGCAACATGAAAAGCACGCGCAAATCTGAGAAGCCCGCGAGAGACGAGCGGCGAGAGTGAACCACTCGTGGCGGGAAGGCGGCGTCAGACGTTGTCTGCTCCGGGATTCCTTCCAGTGCTTCGTTTCAAGCGCGGTACGGCTTGTAACTACAGTTAAGCCGTACTTGTAGCACAGCTACAAGACTTGTTCAGGACAGCTTCCATAAATAATTCTTGGCTGAGACGTCTCTAAGCAGTTCGAATCGTCTTGTGTAGACGACCTTTAGATTTACAATAGCCCTTTTTGCGTTTCATGGGTAGGGCAGTATTTATTAATAACTGATGCTACAATGTCCAGCACTTTTATTTATTTATGTTACAGAAATAAATACGACAATTTTTAAAATATAGCCGATGATATTACGATTTTTGTGCGTCGCGTCCGTAGAAGGACATGTAAACTATGGCAATGTACTCGAGGCGTCATCTGTTGTGCTGCTCCGCAAGGTGAATTTCCTCGTCTCCAGACCGTGACATTATCGCGCCGCCCGCCCGCGCTGTCCCAGGAAGTCCCAGGCCAGCGGATTCCCCTCCTCAAATACTTCTTTCTCCGTGCCCTAAGCACATCGTCGGCCTTGTTAAAGGAGTACTGACACGAAATTTTCGTGTTACGTTTTTTTCGCTGCTATGCGTGCCTACCAGCCCACTAAACATAGAATTACACATTAGACGGTCGAGCGCAGCGTAAACATTCATTTATGGCGTCGTTTATATTCGTGTCAGTTTCGGTTCCGACCAAACGAACGTCGAGCGGCCGCCATGAGAGGAGGTATCACGTGACGTCACCATTCTTGCCGTACTGAGGTCTTCACCGTCCCCACGCGCCCGGGCAGCATGACGTCAGTCCCAAAAACATCATGACGCCAACCACAGCCAGCGCGTCGGCTTCGTCAACACTGGGTTGTATGCAGGTGAGCCCCCAGTTGGGCTCAATAATATCCCCAGTGCACTTCCTTTCCTTTTCACCCGAACCACCTAGTAGTAGGCTTCGTCAAGGGAACCCCTACGTCGGCAGTTTGGGGCAAGTAGCAGATGATGCCATGTCGGCCCGCTCTGGGCTTCTCGTCGTGCGGGCGAAGATTAAAAATGGATTTAAAATACGTTACGCCGAGGTTGCTGTGGAAACTTGCTGGGAGATAGCTCCTGATAAGAAGGAAGCATTTTGCATAGTTATCTCAGCTTTGAAATTTCGTGTCAGTACTCCAACGTTCCTCGGCAGCTTCTCCCTACATTCTCGGCTTGAACCGTAAAACCCCACAATTTCGTACTTTTTCCTGCGAAGCTTACTTTTCATGGCTAGGGTCCCATGCACTTTTGTTTTGCATCCGCAAAATAAACACCTTGTAGCCAGGCCGGCTGTATCCACGGGTCTTTGATGCGCGAAGCGTTTCATACTGTGAGACATTCGTGTGTGCGCATTTGTTCATGCTTACGGCTGCTGCTAGTCAAAACTTCCCTGCCGAGAACGTCGAAAATTTCAGTGTGCGTGCTCTACTCTTTGCCATGCGCCCTAATTGCACGAATAGATGCGTCTACCATTCCATTCCACAACACCATCTATCTAGAAAGAACGGCTATGTCACAGCACGACTTCCGTCAAGAGTGCGTACCTCTGTTCAAAACGCTGTGTCTAGCTGTCAACTTCGCTGATTACCTACCTTTACAGAGTGGAACAGCTCATGATTTTTTTAAATGCGAATGCATTTCTTAGTTGAGCCATGTCAGGCGCCGTGCGGCGTCCACGCGCCCGCAGGTGTTATCTCTCCGCTCTCACCCCCTCTCCCATAGCAACAGCTGCGAGCGCGCGCGCTCCTCCTCTCCCCTAGCAACCGGAGCAGGTGGTGCGGGCGGATCAGCGGCGAGTGAGTGGAGAGGAGGAGCGTGCTCGGGCGTGTGAGGGCGCTCGCATCGCGGGAGCTCGTCGGAGCTCCCGCGTGTGTGGGAGAGTGTAGGCGAGGGTAGGCGCGGTGCTTCGAAGCTTCTCCTCTCGACGCTCGCCCCACTCTCCCACGCCCGCATGCTTCTCAAAGACCCTTTGACTGTGCACTTTACCGACCACAAGGCAGTGATCGTGGCCGTCAAGTACAACGACAACACAAACAGGTGTTAAATAAATGGTTACGCTACAAATCACCGTCTCCTCATTAATTATAAATTCCGCGCACTCTCGCGCAAAAGAAATGCATTCGCATTTCCTCACGATTCCCTTCCGGGAGGTGGGGTGAATTTTTTTACTGCAAATATATGTCTCACCCCCCCCCCCCGCTCCCTTCCAGTTTTCATTCCTGTGAAGCAGATTTACTCAGCGCCGCTCCGAGGGAGGGGGGTCGTCCTCGCCACCACCGACCCCTCTTTTGCAACGGTTATCACAACGATTTTTCCCCTCGCCGCCACTAATGCATCTTTCACAAGTTGCGCAATCGGCTGACAGCGGCCGTAGCACCGTTATCAGATGATTGCGGAGAATCAACACCAGCGCGAATTGGTGTAAAGACGCCCGAAAGCCGCCGCCACCGCCGCCGCCGAGAATGTAGCCGCGGCCGTTGCCGCTTCAAATTCCGCCTCGCCCACTGGCTGCGCGCCCCTGCCGGTTGAAAGCAACTTGTCCCGTTGGAACGCCGGCGTGAGCACATTATTAGATGCGACTGCATCTCATTCACTCGCCTTGTCCCTCCATACGGCGTTGTTGTTGTCCGTCCACACCCCTCCCCCATTCTCCTCGCCGCGCGAGCTGCGCTCTCCGCCGCTCACCCCTTCTCCTCTCCTATAGCGAACACTCTCTCGCGAGGGGCATTAGATTGGATTCGATTGGATTGGCTTGGATTAGATTGGATTAAAGTGGATTGTGTTGGATTGTGTTGCGTCATAGCTGCGCCACGTTGCGTCATAGCCGTGGCAGGGGGTTCACGGCACGTTTCACGCGATGGGAGAATCAACCTAACGGAAACAACAACGGAACCCCCTATGCGTCGCATCTACACAGGGGTTCCCGCGAGGGGAGGTGGGAGAAATTTTTCTTCTTTGGCTTGAAGGGCATTCCGAGCAACATTGTCGCGTCGGCGGCCCTCGTTGACCATTTGGTCATAGTTCTGGCGGAAGAATCACAATAGATCTTAGTCATGGTCGCATATAAAGCCGTTCTCTCTCCTTTAGCCAGTGTATTTCACGCCTACTTAGGCGCCTATCCACCGTTGCCGGTTTAGGAGTGCACGGGAGGGAAGGAGCATGCACGCCCAGCAGGGCTTTATGCCGCCACCGATGACATACCTGTTGGGGCGGTGGGAGGTTTAAACGTGGCAGTCTCATGGCTCAATGCGCCCAGTCAGCTGTCCTCCGCAATCGAGTGGTTTGCGTCTGGGTTGGTGTGTTGCATAGACAATGAGATGCCTGCGACTGGGCAGCGAAAGGGACACCCGCGTGGTCGAAGCCCTCGAGGTGTTAACTCGCTATGGGAGCGTGAACAGAAGCGTGAATGGGCGCGAAAACCACGGAAAGCCGCTTCCGTCGCCATTGCTGCCTTAATTTCCAGCTGGTCGTGTAGCTGCGAATCCCTCCCGGATGAACAGCAACTGGCCCGCTTGGAACGCCGACGTGGGCCAATATCACTCGTTCAGCTTAAAGGGCTTTCAGAGTGATACGTTCGACAGTATCTTTCACTTACCCGCTCTTGACCGGTTTATGCGTGCACTGGTTGGGAGAGGAGGGTGGTAGGAGGGGGGGGGGGCGGCCGGGCCCGCGCAGATATAGGTTTCATACCCTTACTGGTGACATGTGCGTTGTGTTGGCGTGAGGTTCAACGTGACCGTCAAATAGCCCAATGCGACCGGTCCGGTGTCATCTGTGGTAGAGTGGATTGGGTTGGCGTGTTGCACAAACGGTCAGATGCCTACGACCGGGAGGGAAAGAGACAGCTCTACGTTTGTCTGCTGAGGTAAAGCTCAGGTATGTACCAAATGTCATTCAGGTAATTGGCTAGGAAGTATGCTCATTCGTAAATTACAACCAACGTGTTTTAATTTGTGCACTCCGTGGAGGGCGTGCTGCATTGCAGGTAATCCTTCTTTACAGAGTGGAAGTGAAATAAATTTTTTAACACGAAAGTGTTTTATTCCCAGATACACAAATATTTCGCTGACGTCATATCCCTCACGGAAGTGACGCCAATACAACGGAGCAAGCGGCCTGTAAAGGGTGCACCCCTGCACACAGGGTCTTCTTGCGGGGAAGCAACCTTTAGTACTAAAGAGTATGTTATACTTAGAGTTGTTCGCTTTCCAGTTTTATAAGGGTGGTGCGACAATAATTGGAACACTTTAAAATTTTTTCTGAGCGAACCACCGCTCTGTTCGCCCTCAAACTTCACACGAAGGTCGAATTTTGTGGTCTATTTTTTGTTTGATACCGGCAACAACGGCGGTACTTACCTGGTTATTCTGAAAATAAATAAAGACGATTTTCGCCTATGGGGAAATGGCGGCTGATTTGGACGCGCAAGCTAGCGCAAGTTGATGGGCCTCGAGCGCCGGATCGCGTCTCGGGCAGTCCGCGGACGACCGGGGACTGATAATCGAGGAGGCCCGATATTGGAACGACGGCGCCACCTGGGGTATTCAGAGCGAAACGCACGCTTCGGATTCACGGTAGGAAGGAGCCAAATGGTGTAGCAGACGATCAGAAATGTGAAAGCGGGTTTTCTGATCGTCTGCTAGCTCATTTGGCTCGTTCCTAGGTGCATTTTCTGATCGTCTGCTGCACCATTCGGCTTCTTCCTACCGTGAATCTCAAACGTGCGTTTCGCTCTGAATACTCCTCCAGGTGGCGCCGTCGTTCTAATATAAACTTGGGCTGGCTCGCACGTCCAAATCAGCCACCATTTTTCCATAGGCGAAAATCGTTTTATTTATTTTCAGAATAACTAGGTAAGTACCGTGGTTGTTCCCGGTGTCAAACAAAATAGACCACAAAATACGACCTTCGTGTGAAGCCTTGAGCGCGAACAGTGGGGCGGTTCGCTCAGGAATACTTTTTAAAGTGTTCCAATTATCGCCGCACCACCCTGTATACTAAGCAGTAGCACCTTTTTTGTATAGTGCGACCGAAAATGCGAATCGCTCGACATTGAAAAATATTTTATTAAGCGCACAATAATAAACAACTGGCTTTTTTATACCAAATGTATAGGCGTGTATTCTCGCACTACTATTTGACGTCTGTATGCACCAAACACGCACGGTTCGGACCTGAGCACCGACCCCAGGATTTCTTCGGAACTGCATTATGCCGCGAAGGTACTGTGGCACACATAGGGTGGTCACTAATGCGTCTTTTTTTTTTTTTTTCACGTGCACGCGCTACAATAAAGAGATTAGGTGCGTTTCTTCCAGGAGCCCTTTGACAGATTCCAAAAATAACATCGACACGTTGTGCTACCATGTTTCATGCTTGCATCCCATAGAGCGTGTTGGTGAATGCTCTTTCGTTATTTTGTGAATGGCTCATGCTTGTCAGCTTGGTATTCCCGGATGCTTTTTGTTCGCGTGTATCTGCTCTGGTCGGTCTGTGATTGGATTAAATCCTTGCTACCGTGTGCTGGAACGGGCAGGGCTGGCACAAAAACGGCAGGTCTTGCTGATATTTTCTCCGTTACTGAGGCTTGCGAGCTTGTTATGTCAGAAGGTACAGAGGGCTCTTGACGTGCATCCACAGACATGCCTTCGGACCTCCTGCTCGGGGCACCAGCCCGTGCGACTGCCGTCGTGTCATCCATCAGTTCTACGGGGAGTCCATTTTCGCTTCTAGTTACCAAAATGAGAGAAGCTTTTCTCGCGATCTCGACTTCCGACGGGGCACGGTTGTCGCTGTAGGGCGCCACCGATCGGATGTCTGACTCTTCAATCGGTATCACGGCGCTTGTGGCTGTGGTATCGCTGGCAGCAATTAACCTGTTGCTCGCTACTAACGTGCCTGAAGCAAACTTTGGCTGGACTGCAGACACTTCCGGCTGACGAATGAGATCTGATGAGTTTGATGGCAAAGCAGATAGCCTGCTCTCTCGTGGTTTTAGCGTCGCTGGCGCTCGCTGATCAGCATCCATGTGGACTAATGACGTTGGCTCACCATGCGGAACTACAGGACCAAAGTCCAATGCTATTATTTCATTGTGTTGCCTTTCTAACGGCAATATCTCCCTGTGTGTGCTTTCTACTGGAGGCCACTTCGACGGCCATCGAGAGCGGATGGTTTTGCCCTCTGGTGGCTTTGCCGGCGTAGCGAACCTGTCTTTGTTGACAGCGTCAACAGTCAGCTCGCGTTGACGCTGATTTTCCATGATTTCACGGTTTGGAGACCATGAAGTACCCACAGAATTTTTTGCCTCATTGTTGCTTGATTGAGGTTGCAATTTGTCATCAGAATCCGTGTTTCGACGGCATAAAGATGTGACTGAAGAATCTAAAGGCGCCCTCTCGTTGTGGGGCAATTCTATAATAGCGTTAGGCTTTTGCGACATGTACTGGACCGCATTTACAAGGTCGCGGGGCTGTTGAGGAGCGCTGGAAGTAAGAGACTGTACCGCGCTTGAAATGGTAGCAATATCGTTCTGAATCCCCAGTGCAGTGTTGTGAGGGGAGACTGCAGCACGGTGAGCGATTTTATCATTGCTGATGGCCCCATATTGCATATGTTGAGACGGATATACTTTACTCTTTGCACTGTCTTCGCCTTTATCTAGGAAAAGTGGATCTGTCGGAAACGTGGTCATACTGTGTGTACCAATCAAGTCATCTCTGCCTAAATCTGAAGGTCCTGTTGAAGAAGGGAGCGAATGCGCTGAACCCAAACGCCGCGTAGAACTGGCGTGGTACAGTGGTTCCAGTGGCTTATCTCGATGTTCAGAAGAGGTTGAATAGTCGAGACTTCTTCGCCGATTATTTGAATTAAAGCGAGCGCTGACACGCCTAAGCGGGATAGAACTCTCAGAAACCCGCCTGTTTGAATCAGTGAATGGCCCGGTGAGATTTTCGTCAGGAACTTTATGCCCTCTCTTTACCATGACCGCCATGGTTTCTTGGTGTCGCAGGTTTGAAGCAGGGTCATGTAGGGTAATTTGTCTAGGGACATTGCGTATTACAGTAGCTCGCGGAGGGGAAGTGGTGCAAGTTGCCTCATCCGATTTGTCCCCAAGTCCTGGTTTTGCTGAACCCTTGGCAACTTTGACTTCCTCGCCGCCTCGTTCATTATAAAGAAGATGGGACTTTTCGGCGATTATTGGTTTCTCTGCAATTAAGGATATTGTTTTGAACGTTTCTGCATTCGAGCGATCCTCGTTTTCACCTACAGAGGACGGCTGGTCGTTTAAAACAACCGGCTGTCCGGCATCCTCTGTTTTCAGGGGACCATCGGATTCAATAGGATGTGAAGAGTCTGAGGACACTGCTTTCTCGGCTTCCACTGCATAGTTTCGATTTGGAAGCCGAGTACACTTTTCTAGTTGACGTAGTGAATGGTCTTGTGCGCTTTTTTGCTCCATACCATTGGCATCCATTCGCGCGTTTGCTTCCATAGTATTCAAGTTCAATGATTCGTTCGTGATTGGTAGCGGTACCCTAGATGGGACTCCTGTAATTTGTTTGCTCCGCAAATCAGGGTCCTCTGCATTACGCGAGTGTGTGGCGCTGTCTCCGTCACGTTCAGTTCTTGGTAGGCTCGACTTTGACTCAGCCACTCTTGTGTGGCTCTGTGTGAATAAAGACACGGACCGTTTAACGTGGGCAACTGGTGGAGTCTCTGTTGAAGGCTGCGCATGAATAAGAGTGAGCGAAGGTTTAGAACGCGAATCCACGGCAGTTGGCACCGAGGGAGAACTAGCCACGTCGACTTGGCCAGCAGACATGTCCGTCGCTGAAAGCAGCTCTGACCCGGAGGTTCGCTGTTGCGAAGCTTCATCCACACTGAACGGCTCGGTGGAGTCGTGGACGTCGTGCTGATTCTGCTCGGAATGCAAGCTACCCGTTGTCATAGCTGACCGCTCATAGGAAGGTTCCGCGCCAAACTCTTTCTGGGGCCGGTCTAAAGGAGGTTCTGGAAGCTTGATCGTTTCGTTGGCTTGTGTTGTTTTTCTGGGAGAAGGCAAGCTCACGGATTTACTTTTAGGGGTGTCTTTGGAAGGAATTTCGGCGAACCATGACCTATTTTGAACGCTGCATTCCGCACTGCTCCCGTCGGACCTAGCAGTCAACCGTTGAACTTTTTGCGGCGTGTCAAACAATGCAATAATCTTCGGTACCTGGACCCGCATTTCGTTAGAACCCGATGCTCGAAGTGTCCCCGGGGCCGACGACGGTGGGGAAGGTAGTCCTGCCAGGGCCGGCGTCGTGTCAAGTTGCATGGGGATCCTCGGCGTACCCGACTCTTTATGCTCCTTTTCTGCCGGCGCTGCAGCTTTGTCGGCCACAGATACCTCGTCCTCGACGAATCTGCGATTCTTCATAGATTTTAGGGAGGACGCCGAGGGATTTCTATATTCTATAACTCTGGTTTCAGGTAGCTCTACGAGCGCGTCAGCTGTTGGCTCTCGGCTGCTTGAAGACAGCACCACTGTGGGCCAGCTTTGCATGGTTGGCTTATAATCAACATCATGGTTTGACAGAAATTTAGAGGCCGATGCGACATCCATGCGATCTTTGTCGCCAAGTGCGTGCTCCTCATAGTAGCGGCCGTGACCGGACATACTCGAGCCTTGCTGCCCACGCGACGAGGTTTTTCGCGACACTGAGTCGCCGGGCACAGGCGGGCGTATCGCACTCAGCGAAAGCGAGGGGCTTGTAGCTTCGTGAAAATGTTGCGGGGAGCTTGAATCGCTGTTCCAGATCCGCGGATGTCTATGCCAATGCGTGCCATCCTCGTCGCGGTAGTACACTTGGTTTGTTTCAGACCAGACACCCGGCGCACCTCCGGCCGCTGCATGCGGAGCCCTGATCCCGCTCGGTGACAGTATGCCTCCGTGCGGACGCGTCCTGATTATACGGTCCCGCATGTTAATTTCGAATTCCGGCGCCGCAGATTTGTATTGCGTGCACCGCTCCTCGTACTCGCTGAAGCCCTCTTCGGCATCGTTGGCACCGCCGATCCAAGAGCCGGGCAGGCGTCCGATGTGCTGCGCACAGATTTTCTTTTTCGGCGGTTCGTCCAAGTTGCTCGCGGCCGTGGTGGCCGCTATGCTCTTGGTGCTGTCCTCTGCTCTCTCCGTTCGCACTGGCGCCAATCTCGTTGCGGGACCTTGGTCCCGACACGAAGGGACATCTCCCGCGTCAATTTTTCCCGCTTTGTGGAGGCTGACGGCAAATCGCGGGGCTTCAGTCTCTTCACCATGGTGGTCCAAGTGAGCGCACTCGTTACGCGACATGTCGACGTACGTGAACGCCTGCCCCTCGTCTCGCTTCTTTCTGAAGCGGTGCCCTGTGTCCGAGTCCTCACGGCGCAGTCTCTGGTAGCGGCACTTGCAACAGTGGGACTCGGCCAGGCGCACAAGCAGATGAAGCGCCAGCAGCAACAGCGCCACGGCGATGAGGCCGCCGATGACCGCTACGGCGACGAGCAACGGGAGAACCCGCGGATCGCGGTCCTCGTGCTCGATGAAGATGTCGGGCATCGAGACGCTCTCCCGCTTGCCTCTGTCGGCCAGCTGCGCGGCTGCGTGGGGACCCGTAGATCTGGAGGGCGAATCATGCCTGACCGCAGCCGCGCACCGTGGCAGCACGTGGAAGAGGAGTATTACTGCCGTGCTCGGGACCAGCGACCGGGCGCCCCAAGTCATGGCTGCCCCCGACGCAGGCCCCTGCAGCGGCTAGGCTGCCGCGGCCGGCGATATTGATGGCGATGGTGATGACGATAATGATCATCCTCGGTGAATCGCACATGCCCAAACAGCTGGGATCGGCCAAACATCAGGGGTAGGAATAGAGATTTTATTTAGGCATAGCCTTAAGAATTTAGGGCCCCTCCCAAACAACCCCCTCCTTCGAGTTTTCCCCACCCTATTCTTCCTTGGATTAGGAAGTGTGGTCACCCATGATAATCACTAGTAATTGGGCCAAGGTCATCATTCGCAACTAGGTGCACCTTGCAGGACGAACGCCTACCCGCTACCTTCTGTGCCAGTCAGGCATGCAATTCCTTGTCACCCAATCAGCTTATCTCATCACTGCACCCAGTCTTCCGCAACGCTCTTTTATGTCGCCAATTTGGAGCAGTTTTTCGCATTTTCGCATGATATGGTAGGTTCAACAAACAAAAATCTTTTACGCGCGTATGGGGGCGGGGAAATCCAGGGGAGCATTACGGGCCAGGATTCCCAAAGGAGACGGGGTACGACGCAACCGGACAAAAGGTGAGGAATTTAGGAAAAAAATTGAGCAAGAACGCAGATAAAAATGAGACGTACGGGGAGCATATACGGCGGGAACAATGTTCGTAGTGGTCCCTTTAACTGTCTTCGAGAAAAGTCCAGAAAAGTGCAAGTCGGTTTCAGCAATAGAGATCCAAATAGATCTTTTAATCTGAGCCAGAAGCATTGAGTTTGTTGCATAATTTATGGCGCGTGTTGCATATTCATGGGGGTATCAATCGGTATCTGCAGGTGGGCGAATGAATAATTAGGGAAAGTAAAAAAAAAGGAACTAGAAAAGAGGAGGAGCCGGTATGGGTTTTTTATTGGGGAATTTTATAAACCACTATTAGAAAAACTATACATATAGAGTTCGCCACAGTAAAATGTCTAGAGTAGCTACGACACTCACTGCCGCTCACGAGGGCAGCGTTATCACCGTTGCCGTCTTCGACGCTCGTTCGTTACGCGATTTGAACGAGCTGACGAGGATACGAGGGATCCACTTGAGTTACGCTCAGCTCTCTCTTTCTCTTTGTTACACAGACGACACCAGTGGAGCAGCAGCTCAGCGGTACGAATGCTTTCTTCGCTTCAAATGTTTTCGAAAGATGTTCGCCTTGTTCTGCCCCTGCCACGCAACGTCCTCTCCGCCGACGGCTCACTCCCTTCCCGTCCTGTCTTGCTCGTCCCGTGATGAAGGCAACGGAAATTTGAGCCGCATACGCACTGTGCGCGCGCTATCTGTTTTGTTTCTGTTGAGCTTGGAACAACGCCAGTT